>NC_058521.1:280936671-280964171 GCF_904849725.1 Hordeum vulgare subsp. vulgare | reverse complement strand
GGAAGGCTCGCATGACTGCCGAGGCCCCCTGGCAAGCCCTCCTTGTCAGGAAAGTGTTCAAGGCCCCCGGCAAGCCCTCCTTGACGGGGAGGTGACAAAGTCACCCGGTGGAGGTTCTAGGCCAGCAACCCCATGTTCGCTCGCCAGGTGTCCCCACCAGTTTCCACCACAATCCGACCGCTCCAGCACATTCCTCGTGTGCCCGCACAAGTCCCAGGTGTCGATTCACCTGGGTACGTATCCTAACCATCTTGCGGCAGGTCAGGGGTCAGACAAGGCATTTACTGCCCCTAACACCACCGAAGAAGTAGAGTGATGAACAATGTTCATTATGCATCCCGTGAGCACACTGTTGGTGACCCCATTACCTATAAAGGGAGGCCCAAAGCTCATTCTTAGGGGTTGAACTTTTTGGGGATCAGTGACAACCTAGTCACCTACTAAGTTATTGTAGCGAAACTACCCTACAATAAGCACACAATACAAAGTAAGCAGGAATAGGGTTTTGCGCGTCAAGCGGCCCGAACCTGGGTAAAAAGGACCTTGTCGGTGTTGATCGCTAGATCCGCTCTTGATGCGATACATCTCTCTCCCCGCCAAACGATCAAGGGACTCCTCGAGTTTCCCATAGGTGTTGGATTTCCCCGACATCTTTGGCGCCCCAGGTAGGCGGAGCGATGGTTGAGAGCCTCTTCGCAGATTCAAGCAAGCTCTGCGTCATATCTTGGGAGATTGTGCGCACCACTGCGGTCCCTCGAGCAGGGCGCAGCGGTGGTCGCTCTACTTCGCCACGACCTCCTGACGCCTGCGCGAGCCCCCTGATGCGCGAACGCAGGCCAGGGGAACGGAGACCTCGAGCTCGAAGGCATCAGGCTAACGCACCGCTCTGGGACAATACGCTGTTGTCGAGGGTGTGTCTAGGGGCTCCGGCGAGGCCTCCGGCGCATACTGCGACCGACGCACCTCCACGGAGAGGTGCTGCTGGCAGTCCCCGACAATGATGCCAGAAAAGAACTGCTTCCAGTTGCTCAACAATTAGCAATTGTCTTGCAATGGCCCACCAGCATGTGGGATCGCGACAGTTTTCGAGGGTAGCGTATTCAACCCAAATTTGTTGGTTCGACACGATGGGAGTGAAAGGATATTCTCCAGTATTAGCAGTTGATTTGTCGGCTCAACCACACCTGAAAGATTAGTATCTGCAAGCAGGATATAAGCAGCAAAAGGTAGTATGATAGCAACGGTGCTAGGAAAGTATCAGTTGACGACAGATTATTCCTAACTGAAGTATCAATGGCGCCAGAAAAGTATTATAGCAAGTAGCAGCAGTGTAACGAGTAACAGCAGTGGCAAGGAACAACAGTGGCAAGGAACAACAGTAGTGACAGCAATAGCAAGTAGCAACGGTAGCAAGTAACAGCAACATCAAGTAACAGTAGTGGCAGCAGCAGCAGGACAAAGCAAGTAATAGTGGCAGTGGGACAAACTCATAGGCAATGGATCGGTGATTTGTTGGATGGCATTCATCATGCAACAGTTATAACACGGAGAGATATGTGGCTAGCTCCCGTTCATCAATGTGATGTAGGCATGCATTCCGTGTGTAGTCATACGTGCTTAGGGAAAAGAACTTGCATGACATGTATTGTCCATCCCTCCCGTGGCAGCGGGGTCCAAATGGATACTACGGGATATTAAGGTTCTCCTTTTAATAAAGAATCGTACCAACGCATTAGCACTTGGTGAACACATGAACTCCTCAAACTATGGTCATCACCGGGAGTGGTTCCGGTTAGTGTCAGTCCGGGGTTGCCGGATCATAACACATAGTAGGTAACTACAACTTGCAAGATCGGATCTAAAACACACATATATTGGTGACAACATAATAATTTCAGATCTGAAATCATGGCACTCGGGCCCTAGTGAGAAGCATTAGGCATGGCAAAGTAGTAGCAACATGAATCTCAGAACATAGTGGATACTAGGGATCAATCCCCGTAAAAACAAACTCGATTACATGATAGATCTCATCCTACTCATCACCGCCCAGCGAGCCTATGAATAGATTACTCACGAACGGTGAAGAGCTTCATGGAATTGGAGAGGGAAGAAAGTTGATGATGACGATGGCGACGATCTCCTTGATCCGGAGCCCAAAACGGACTCCAGATCTGCCCTCCATGGCAAGAACGGGATGTGGCGGCGCCTCTGGATCGTGAAACGCGATGAATTCTTCTCTCTTGATTTTTTCCGGGACGAAAGGGAATAAATAGCGCTGGAATTGGGGCGGCAGAGCCACGTGGGCCACACAAGCTTGATAGCCGCGGCCAGGGGGGCGCGGCTACAGGGCTTGTGGCCCACAGGCCCGTCCCCTCCGGTGGATCTTTGCGCATGTATTTTTCATATTTTCTAGAAATATTCTCTATAAATTTTTAGGACGTTCCGAGAACTTTCATTTCTGCACAAAAACAACACCATGGCAATTCTGCTGAAAACAGCGTCACTCCGGGTTAGTTCCATTCAAATTATGCAAATTAGAGTCCAAAACAAGGGCAAAAGAGTTTGGAAAAGTAGATACGATGGAGACGTATGAACTCCCCCAAGCTTAAAACCTTTTTTGTCCTCAAGCAACTCAGTTGACAAACTGAAAGAGAAAGAAAAACTTTGACAAACTCTGTTTGATCTTGTTGTTGCAACTATGTCTAACTCATAACCAGAATTTCAGCAAGATCACAAGTTAACCACATAAGGAAGTGACACAAAGGTCTCACGGTAAACTAATATCAATGGCATAATCAGCTATTGAGCAAATAATAATGAGTTTCAGATACCAACAATTCAATCAAAACAAGCATTAAGCAATATGAATAGGTGGTATCTCGCTAGCTCTTTCTGAGACCGCAAAACATAAATGGAGAGCACTTTAAAATATCAAGGGCTGACTAGACATTGTAATTCATAGCAACGAAGATCCAGTCATAGTCGTACTCAATATCAATCAAAAGCAAAGCATAAAAATGACAGAGGTGCTCTCTAATTGGTGCTTATATAAGAAGAGGATGACTCAACAGGAAAATAAATAGACAGGCCCTTCGCAGAGGGAAGCATTGATTTGCAGAGGTGCCAGAGCTCAAGCTTTGAAAACAGAGATAATAATAATGGGTGGCATGCTTTCGTTGTCAACGCAATGACCAAGAGTTCTCAATATCTTCCATGCTACTCATGCTATAGGCGGTTCTCAAACAGAAAAGTAAAGTCTTAACTCCCCCACCACCAATCAATCACACTCCATGGCTAGCCGAATCCTCGGGTACCGTCCATACTAACATCAATCCGGGGGGAGTCTTGTTTTACAGTTATGTTTTCGATTTAAGCGTGGAACTGTGCATTCCAATTACCGGCCCCTTTCTCGTGAATGACAGTGAATAAACACATGTCGAGGATAACACGCCTTACATGGAAGATACGAATATCCCCCAGTGACCACATGAGCGGTTCGGGCATGCAAAACAGATTATTTCTTGAAGGTTTAGAGAATGGCACATGCAAATTTACTTGGAACAGCAGGTAGATACCGCAAATAGGTAGGTATGGTGGACTCTCATGGAAAAACTTTTGGGTTTACGCAAGTGGATGCACAAGGAGTATTCCGCTTAGTACAAGTGAAGGCTAGCAAAAGACTGGGAAGCGACCAACTAGAGAGCGACAACAGTCATCAAGATGCAATGAGTTTGACTAACATTGAGTGCAAGCATGAGCAGGATATAAATCACCATGAACACGAACATCATAGAGGCTATGTTGATTTTGTTTCAACTACATGCATGAACATGCGCCAAGTCAAGCCACTTGAATCATTCAAAGGAGAATAACATCCTATCATACTAAATCATTGTCATCTCAAAATCTATGTTGGCATTCAAGACAAACCATTATAAGCTCCTAGCTAATTAAGCATGGCATCAGATACTATGAGCTCTAAGTTGTCATTGCAAACATGGTTCTCTCTCAACAAAGCTGAATCTGGAATGACAAGCTAGTAATATTAACAAAAACAAAATAGATAGAGTTCATACCATCTTTTCTAGTCTCAGTCACTTCATCATATAACATCATTATTGCCTTTCACTTGCACGATCGAACGATGCGAACAACAATAATAGTGCTCGTGCATTCGACTAAGTTGAATCTGGAGGCAAACACAAAGGAGAAGACAAAGTAATATGGCTCTTTAACAAATGAACACGTATGCATGTGAGAGCCACTAAACATTGTAACCATGGTCTTCTACCTCGACTCAAAGAAAAAGAAAACTATTTACACGGGAAAGCTCCCAACAAGAAAAAGAACAAAGGAAAATATGTTTGGGTTTTCTCAAAAGGACACAAGACAAGAAAACAAGAAAATGAAAATAAACTAGCATGGATAATATACAGTGGCAAAGTGTAAACACCGACTAACAAAGTGAAACCATAAGCAAGAATGTAAAGTTGGTGCAAACACATACTCCCCCAAGCTTAGGCTTTTGGCCTAGCTTGGTCTACTCCCAAGGAGGGAAATAACCAGCTCCGGGATACTCCGGAGCGGACTGTGGATGCCACTGTTGCGTGAGCTCCTCTGGCTCCCACTGATAAACTGGCGTCTCGTACTCGACTGGAGGCTCGGGCACGGGCACCGGTGGTTGGGCCAATCCCCAATATGCGTAGATGTCCGAGGGCATAATAGTGTACATGCCTGTATGAAGATTGAACAAAGAAGGAGCAGGCAAAGTAATAGTCTCTCGAGTACCCTGACTAAATACCAGGTTATAAATCATCCGTCTACTAGCATCTCTATCCAGAAAATCATGGCGAACCATGGTGTCATAACCCAGATATTTCTCAGGAAGAAGCATCTCTTCTTCCCCCTCCAGTCTAACGGGTATCTCAAAGTGTCTGGCAAGACGGGTAGCATAGAGACCTCCATTGACGACAGCTTTGGAACGGTTTGTGTTCAACCGCTGAGCTACTATAGAACCTAGGCTATAAGTCTTATTGTTATAAAGGCCTTCGCGCAAAACCGCAAGGTCTGGAGAGCTAAGTGATCCAGCCTCCCCACGGCCAATCAAACATTTTCCAAAAAATAATGAGAACTACCTAGCACAGTAAAATGTATGCTAGCAATTCTAGCGCGAGAGACTCCTCTCTCCTCTCCAACAGCAATAATATCTATAAAAGCCTCCAAGTCCCGTGGACGAGGATCATGAATATCCCCAACATAAGGTAATTTGCACACATTGCAAAATTCATGTAGTGTCATGCCCTGGGGGATATCGTATAACATGAACTCAACCATAGAAGGATTCTTGCTCGGCTAAAAGTTGAAGCTTTGAACGAAAATATTGGTGAGGAGGAGGTATTGTGGGCACTTATATTCAATGAATGCGGTAAGACCTGCGTTCTCCACCAAGTAATAAAAGCCTTCATAAAGCCCAGCGGCGCGCAAAAATTCATCACTTGGCCACTCGCACGCTCGAACTTCTGTGATTCGAGGAACCACGTACTTGGGGTGGTTCTTCTCATCCTCCTTGGGGTTACGGCTTGAAGAACCTCTCATGAATCTCCTCATCTTTTCCCTTTTCTAACTCTGAAAAATTCCAAAATTTTTATAGACTTCGAAAGAAAAGTGAGTAAGGATTAACCCAACTCGTAGCAACTACTCCTACTAGTGCCGAGAGACCGTATCACGCGCTAAAACTACTTGGGACCAGCTAAAATCAACATTTCAAGCTCAAGGACAGGGTCACCAAGGTAGGAAGAATACGTGAAGGATAAAGCACTAGAGTAGAAACTAATTGGACCAATGGAGGAGTCACTTACCAAGGAGTAATTTCCCCAAAACGGTTCGGAGAATGGTGCTTTGAGCAAGGAGATCGAAAATAACAGCCAAATGAGCAAGAACACGGGTTTGAGCTGCGAAACAATTTTTTCTGGAGGTAGAAGAAGAGGATGGGAGCTGGAATGAGTGGAGGGTGTCCCTGTGGACCCCACAAGCTTGGTAGCCGCGGCCCGGGGGGAGCCGCGGCTACAGGGCTTGTGGCCCACTGGTGTGGCCCTCAGGCCAGCTCTAAGTCCCAGTATTTTTCAAAAAATCCAGAAAAAATCATATTTTATTTTCAGGACCTTCGGAGAACTTTTATTTTCGGGGTACTTTCTCCGGGACGCTAAAACACCAAACAGGAAAAACTAAACTAAATCTATCATTTTTCTTCTAAGCAACAGAAAATGAAAGCTTAAAACAGAGGTATGTGACTCCTTGATTCATACATTTCATGGTCATCGAAAGAAATCCGTCAATGGGGTTGATCAAATCCTCATGACAAAACCGTTTCGAATCGCAAAAAGGAAACGGAGAATTGTCGAATAGCCACTAAGTCACCTCAATGGGAAAATGAATCTCCCCAACAAGCAAATCATACTTCATCTTAACACGAGGAATAGAGCATTCAAAGCTCCGAATAAGAATCGATGAAGTTTTTTCGATACCATTGATGCAATGTACTTGATATCGTTTCTTCGGAACGTGCACTGTATGCTCATTACCATTGACATGTAAGGTGACATTGCCTTTTCTGCAGCTATAACAGCCCTTGCGTTGTTTAAGAACGGTCTTCCAAGAATGATCGCCATGGCATCATCCTCAGGAATATCCAGGATAACAAAGTCCGTCAAGATAGTAACGTTACCAACCACAACAGGCACATCCTCGCAAATGCCGAAAGGGAAAGCAGTTGTTTTGTCGGCCATTTGCAGAGAAATTTCAGTGGGTGTCAACTTATCCAGTTCAAGTCTACGATAAAGAGAGAGAGAGGCATAACACTAGCACCGGCTCCAAGGTCACATAAGGCAGTTCTTACGTAGTTTCCTTTAATGGAGCAAGGTATAGTGGGAACTCCGGGATCACCAAGTTTCTTTGGAGTTCCACCTTTGAAAGTGTAATTGGCGAGCATAGTGGAGATCTCAAGATCTGGTATCTTCCGTTTATTAGTCACGATATCTTTCATGTACTTGGCATATGGAGACATTTTGAGCATATCAATTAACCGCATCTGTAGAAAGACGGGTCTCAACATTTTAATAAAGCGCTCAAAATCCTCATCATCCTTTTTCTTGGATGGCTTAGGAGGAAAGGGCATGGGTCTCTGAACCCATGGCTCCTTTTCTTTACCATGCTTCCTAGCAGTGAAGTCATTCTTATCATATCTCTTAGGTTGTGGGTTATCAGGATTAACCATAGGTTCAATCTCCACATCCTTATCATTGCTAGGTTGAGCATTATTATGAACATCGCTGTCCATATTGTCACTAGGTTCATTTTCATCACCAGATTGTGTTTCTGCATGAGACGCAGAAACATCATTTGGTTTTTCAGGTGTGACAGTATTTGGTGAACTGACATGTAGGTTTCTATCATCATTCTTCTTATTCTTAGGATGACTGGGTGTATCAGCATTAATTCCTTGAGAATCTTGATCAATTCTCTTAGGATGGCCTTCAGGATACAAAGGTTCCTGAGTCATTTTGCCTCTTCTAGTAATGACTTTGACAGATTTATCATTTAATTCATTGAGCAAGTCATTCTGAGCTTTAAGTACTTGTTCTACCTGAGTAGTAACCATAGAGGCATGTTTACCCAGAAGCTTCAGATCATTGACATTTCTGTCTACACAAGCACTTAAATGACTTAACATACGAGTACTTTGTTCCAATTGTCTGATAACATAATCATTGAAACTCCGTTGTTAGGCAACAAATTTGTCAAATTCATCAAAGCATAGGCTTGCAGGTTTGTCAAAAGGAATATCACTCTCATCGGATCTACGCAGAGAATTCACCTCTACTACTTGTATCAGGTTATCGAGACCATGGATCTCTTCGATAGGGGGTAGATTTTTGACTTCTTCAGATCTAATGCCTTTCTCTTGCATAGATTTCTTAGGAATTTGCTTAGGAGGTCGTTCGGGGATAGTCCAAGCATTATCATTGATCAAGATGTAATTCAGTAGGATCTCAGCTTGTTCTACAGTTCGTTCCCTAAAAACACAACCGGCACAACTATCTAGGTGGTCTCTAGAAGCATCGGTAAGTCAGTTGTAGAAGATATCAAGAATCTCGTTCTTCTTAAGAGGGTGATCAGGAAAAGCATTCTATAGCTGGATGAGCCTCCCCCAAACTTGTGGGAGATACTCTTCTTTGAGTTGAGCAAAGTTGTATATTACATGCAAGGCATCTTGCTTCTTACGGGCAGGGAAATATTTCTCACAGAAGTAATAGACCATATCCTGGGGACTACTCACACATCGAGGAGCAAGAGAAGTGAACCAGGCTTTAGCATCATCCTTTAGAGAGAAAGGAAACAGCTTATGGATATAGTAGTAGCAGATCTTCTCCTCTCTAGTGAAAAGGGTGGGTATATCGTGTTGTTTGGTAAGATGGGCTACGGCCGTCTCAGACTCATAACCGTGGAAAGGATCAGATTCGAATAGAGAGATTATCTCAGGGTCGACAAAGAATTCATAATCCTCATCGGTGATAAAGATAGGTGAAGTGGCAAACTTCGTGTCGTATTTCATCCTAGCTTTCAGAGATTTTTCCTTCCACTTGAGAAGTAATTTCTCAGCGTCATAGGCATCCTTACACGCAAGAAAATCCCCATCTATCTCTCCCTCCATAACATAACCCTCAGGTATATCACGCAATTCATATCTAGGAGAGCTAGATCTAGCAGGAGCAAAAGCAGTTTCTATCTCAATAGTATCGGCAGTTTCAGAAGCATCACGAGCATTGGCAGTAACTCTAGCAATATGAATATCAAGGAATACCCCTAGTGGCATATCAGGCAAAGTAGCATCTCTAGCATCATGAGGAAAAATAGCATCTCTAGCATGATCAGGCAAAGGAGTATCAGGCATCGTATCTCTAGCAGTATCCGGCATAGTAGCATCATAAGCATCATCAAGCAGAGTGACATATCAACATTTCTAGAAGGAGGTGGTGTCGCAAACTTACTCATAATTGAAGGTGAATCAAGTGCAGAGCTAGATGGTAGTTCCTTACCTCCCCTCGTAGTTGCTGGCGAAACTTTGGTTCTTGGATCTTTCAGATTCTTCATAGTAATTAGCAGATATAAATCCCAAGTGACTCAAGGAATATAGCTACCCTCCCCGGCAACGGCGCTAGAAAAGAGCTGCTGGCTGTCCCCGGCAATGACGCGAGAAAAGAACTGCTTCCAGTTGCTCAACAATTAGCAATTTTCTTGCAATGGCCCACCAGCGTGTGGGATCGCGGCAGTTTTCGAGGGTAGAGTATTCAACCCAAATTTATTGGTTCGACACGATGGGAGTGAAAGGATATTCTCCAGTATTAGAAGTTGAGTTGTCGGCTCAACCACACCTAAAAGATTAGTATCTTCAAGCAGGATATAAGCAGCAAAGGTAGTATGATAGCAACGGTGCTAGTAAAGAATCCGTTGACGGCAGATTATTCCAAACTGAAGTATCAATGGCGCCAGAAAAGTAATGTAGCAAGTAGCAGTACTGTAACGAGTAACAGCAGTGGCAAGGAACAACAATATTGACAGCAGTAGCAAGTAGCAACAGTAGCAAGTAACAACAACAACAAGTAACAGTAGTGGGAGCAGCAGCAGGACAAAGCAAGTAACAGTGGAAGTGGGACAAACGCATAGGCAATGGATCGGTGATTTGTTGGATGACATTCATCATGCAACAGTTATAACAGGGAGAGATATATGGCTAGCTCCCGTTCGTCAATGTGATGTAGGCATGCATTCCGTGTGTAGTCATACGTGCTTAGGGAAAATAACTTGCATGACATCTATTGTCCATTCCTCACGTGGCAGCGGGGTCCAAATGGATACTACGGTATATTAAGGGTCTCCTTCTAATAAAGAACCGGACCAACGCATTAGCACTTGGTGAACACATGAACTCCTCTAACTATGGTCATCACCGGGAGTGGTTCCGGTTATTGTCAGTCCGGGGTTGCCGGATCATAACACATAGTAGGTAACAACAACTTGCAAGATCGGATCTAAAACACACATATATTGGTGACAACATAATAATTTCAGATCTGAAATCATGGCACTCGGGCCCTAGTGACAAGCATTAAGCATGGCAAAGTAGTAGCAACATCAATCTCAGAACATAGTGGATACTAGGGATCAATCCCCATCGAAACTAACTCGATTACATGATAGATCTCATCCTACTCATCACCGCCCAGCGAGCCTACGAATAGATTACTCATGAACGATGAAGAGCTTCATGGAATTGGAGTGGGAAGAAGGTTGATGATGATGATGGCGACGATCTACTTCATCCGGAGCCCAAAACGGACTCCAGATTTGCCTTCCAAGGCAAGAACGGGATGTGGCGGTGCCTCTGGATCGTGAAATGCGATGAATTCTTCTCTCTTGATTTTTTTGGGACGAAAGGGAATAAATAGCGCTGGAATTGGGGGCGGTAGAGCCACGTGGGCCCCACAAGCTTGATAGCCGTGGCCAGGGGGGCCGCGGCTACACGGCTTGTGGCCCACTGGCCCGTCCCCTCCGGTAGATCTTTGCGCAGGTATTTTTCATATTTTCCGGAAATATTCTTCGTAAATTTTCAGGACGTTCCGAGAACTTTCATTTCTGCACAAAAACAACACCATGGCAATTCTGCTGAAAACAACGTCAGTCCGGGTTAGTTCCATTCGTATCATGCAAATTAGAGTCCAAAACAAGGGCAAAAGAGTTTGGAAAAGTAGATACGATGGAGACGTATCACGTGCATAGCCGTCGAGAATGCGCCTACAGGCCCCGGAACCCAGGCACGCACTCCAGCCAAACATTTTTCCCCCGGTAGCATCACGTCAGCGCAAAAGGTTCGCTCGGGGGCTCCGTCAGCACGGCAAGCAAAACAGGAAAAGGAGTTATGCTCCGGCAACCCCGCTCCTATACGACTGTCGAGAACTGTCGGCAAATACCTTGCCGGAGGGGAAGTTGCTGGAAGAGTATAGTTACCTGCTTGACGGGGATCTAAGGCCCTGGCAAAGGACCCAAGCGCCACGAGGAGAAGTGCCACGACACGATAGATAAGTGATAAACATTTCGGATGAGATTTAAGAGTAGATAGGTTGTTCCCTTTCTAGAAGATCCCAAACCTTGTTTGACAAACCTGCACGTAGCTGGAATCTTGTCATGATCAGTGCGCCTTAGTTTTGTTTTGAACTAGTTCAACCACCTGAACGGCCACAGAGTGCCTTCTCACTGTTTCGAAGCTGTTCAATAGTCTAAGTGGCTACATAGCACCTTATTTTGCCTCGAACCGCACTCGACAATCTAATGGTTGCACTGAGTGCGGCAAGGAGCCTTGCCGGTAACGACCCCTCAAGCAAACTGCTAAGGATCCGTTCCTCAAAGCGCTACAGAAAATGCAAAAGGCGTATCATTCAACGAGAAGGATCACACGCAAGTGAAACAACATTTCATTCATTTGTTTGAAACAAACTCAGACATATTACATGAATGATTTTTGCAAGTCTAACCTATTACACTGTCTTTCGGCGAGGGAGATGCTCGTCGGACAGAAGTTCAAGAAGACAAAAAGCGGGATGACCCTCGGCGCAACCCAGGCTGGTTTCTCCTGGACCAGCACTACGCGGAGGAGAACAGGGGCGGAAGACAGGGCGGCCCGAGGGGATGAAGAAGCCAGAGCCCGTGATCGCACCTCCTCAAAGACAAGGCATCAATGCGGGCTCTGGCAGAGTAACCCTACCGGGCGGGGGAGAGGCCTGAGCGGGCCTCGGCGACAAGGCCGGTAGTCAGTCGGAGCTCGGAGAGTCGTAGTCCGACCTGGCCCCCCGAGATCCTAACGTGCCAAGAGCGCCACTACCGCTCATGTCCTCCTCGTCGCTATCGCTCCAGGAGGGACATTCGGTGCCCGCCGAGCTCTCTTCGCAGCAGCCGAGACGCAAACCTAAGCGCCCGTAAAACTTAACATATATCATATTATCCTCCCCTAGCTTGAAGCGGAGGATATGCCCATCCTCGAGGCTGTGGGCGCGGGCGAAGGCTTTCCAGCCCCGCCCGAGCAACATGGATTGGCGCTTTGCGTACTCCGCGTGCACTTGCATAGCGTCGTGGGAGCAACCTTATGCTCGCAACCACAACACATGGGGCTTGGCGGTCTCCATTGCGCTAGGAAAAGGGCGAGGGAGATGCAAATGGCCACGGGGGACGCCGTGCAACTCCACGACGAACTCCAGCGCCGTCTCGTCCGAGTGCCCGCCTAGCACGGGAGAAGACGGAGGTGCTGGAGTAGCACTCCGCCTCCCCCGGTCACGGCCTCCGCGGCGACCGCGGCTCCTCGCCCCTCCGCCACCACGGAAGCTCGTGCTGCCCTCCGAAGTTGCACCCCCTGAAGCTGTGGCATGATCCGAGTGGGATCCCCTTGCCGCCCTGGTGGTCGATGGTGGCCTCCCTCGTCCCCTAGCCATGGTTAGGGGCGAGCGCCTCCTGGAGCTAGAAAAGATTCTACAAATGCAAGCTAAGGGTGGTGGATGTTCTAGGAGCTGATGGATGAGCAAAACCCCCTCGAAAACTCTATAATTTATAGGGCGAGGCGCGGGGGCAAGCTCCCCTCACTCCAGAAACCGCCTCCCCTCTCGCCCAATCACCCATGATGACGGGCGAACAGGGAACCGCCTTACTGCACCAATGCATGCGTGGGCGGCCCTGCCACGACTGCGGACTTTATGGCCACGAACGCTACTTGCCTGACCTTTACTGTGCATGCTTCACTTGTGGCAGTAACGCGTCGGGAGGTGGGGAGGCTACTGTGCACGCATTACTCCACCTCGCGCGTTTGATGCGTGATGTGGGGAAGGGCGCCTGCAACGGCTCCAAAGCTACACATTCCCGTGCTGAGGAAGCCGATGCACTACTTTGGGCCTGGCCCAACAACTCCCCGCCCGCATGTGTGGTCCAGGCCCGGGGGCTCTTGTCGTTGCACTAGAGACTGGGGTCCCTTGTGATAAAGGCGAAGTTGTGTGTGTCTTTCAATGAGATCATGGGAATTGTTTTGTTGGAGTAGATTTTGACGACCCGACTACGAACGTGTGAGGACGTCGCGCCTTAGCAATCGCTAAACTAACTCCGAGAGGTTATTGACAACCCCGGAGCACGATCAACTTGACCACGAAGGTCTGTTTCCTCCACACAAACGAAGAACAAGCAAGAAACCAAGATGCAATCTAGATATTGCGAATATAAGAGGAAAGCTTTATTGACGAAGGTGGGGTTCTGTGACGCCTTTGTCTCATCGTAGAACACAAACAAAGAACGCGAAGTTGCAGCTATGGCGAACTTGTAATCTAAGCAAAACCCAAGTCTAAACGGTGCCGTAAGGGCTGTATATTTGAGGGAATAGAGAGGCAATTTCGTGACCCTTGGAGGACGGGTTCGGAAACAGGCCTAAACTCGGTTTCCCCACACATACGGACTCTAAAAATAGCCTATATTATGGTATTTCGAAATTACATGGGCCTGGCCCAAAAATAAGGTGGCGCAACACCTATAATAGCCTATGGACGAAATTTATAAAGTGGCGTCTTGAATATTTCGTCCAAAGCCTTCATGCTCTCCTTATGGTGGCTTTAGAGTGCGAAAATTACGAGTGGAAGCTCCATTGTTCTCTCCCGCGCGTGCACCTTCTTCTCCATGCTTGATCCCGCTCCAACGGATATCCTTCGTGTCCATGCTAGGTCCTTCATTCATGAGAACAACAAAAGTATCTAACTTAGGCAACATCATATGTTCATGAACATTAGAAGTATTCCCAAGAAACGAAAGTACCTGGTAATTCAATTGGCGTGCACGAGCTCTAGTAACAGGTCCAGTATGTATACCAGCTGGGGTTGTGGGTGTAACAATGGTGTTGATGTCTTCATCACCTTCTGCCCCAGAATTGTGCACGGGCATCGGCGACGAACCTGATGGCAGTGTACCGGCAAGAGCAGCAGAAAGACAGTGCAAGACCCGTCAAGGCCACGTCCTTCCCTCACTACGAGGGGCGTGGAGTACAATGGCTCCAGACGCAAGGCCCCGGCAAGCCCTCCTTGCCAGGAAGATTCCCAAGGCCCCGACAAGCCTGCTTCGCCGGGAAGACTACCCGAAGAATAGCAAGACCCCGACAAGTTTACCTTGCCGGGAAGGCTCGCACAGACTGGCGAGGCCCTCCGGGCAAGCCCTCCTTGCCGGGAAAGTGTTTAAGGCCCCCGACACGCCCTCCTTGCCGGGGAGATGACCAAGTCACTCCATGGAGGCTCCAGGCCAGCAAGCCCCTGTTCGTTGGCAAAGTGTCCCCACCAGTTTCTACCACAATCCGACCGCTCCAGCACATCACTCGTGTGCCATCACAAGCCCGAGGTGTCGATTCACCTGGGTACGTGTCGCAACCATCTTGCGGCAGGTCAGGAGTCAGACACGGCATTTACTGCCCCTGACACCACCGACGATATAGAGTGGTGAACACTGGTCACTATGCATCCCGTGACCACACTCTTAGTGACTCCTTAGCCTATAAAAGGAGGTTCAAAGGACATTCTTAGGGTTTGAACATTATGGGGATCAGAGACTCCCTAATCCACAACAACAACAACAACAACAGCAACAACAACAAGAACGACGACGACAACGACGACGACAACAACAACAACAACAACAACAACAACAACAACAACGACGACGACGACGACGACGACAACAACAACGACAACGACAACGACAACGACAACAACAACAACAACAACAACAACAACAACAAAATCAACAACAATGACGACGACGACAAGAATGACAATGACAGTGACGACAATGACGAGAAAAACGACAACAACAATAACAACAACAAAAATGACGGCGAAAACATCGACAATAACGACAACAATGACAATGACAACAAAAACAACAACAACAACAACAACAACAACAACAATAACGATGACAACGACGACGACAACAGAGACAACAACGACAACAACGACAACAACGACGACGACGACAACAAGAACGATGACAATGACGATGACGACAACAAGAACAAGAATAAGAAAAATAAGAACAAGAATAACAACAGCAGCAACAACAGCACCAACAACAAACAACAACAACAACAACGATGACGACGACGACGATGACGACGACGGCGATGACGACGAAATTGACGACAACAACGAAGATGACGACGATGACGACGAAATTGACGACGACTACGAAGGCGACGACGATGATGATGACAACGACGATGACGATGACAACGACGACGAAAACAACAACAACAACAACAACAACAACGATGACGACGACAACGACAATGACGACGACGAAAACAATGACAACGATGACAACGAATAGAACAACGAGAACAACGACAACAACGATAACAACAACAACAACAACAACAACAACAACGAAAACAACGAAAACATCGATAAAATGACAATGACAACAACAACGGCAACCAATACAATGACAATGAGGATGACAACGATGACAACAGCGATAACGATAGACGAGAACAACGACAACAACGAGAACAAGAACAACAATGAAAACAGAGACTACAACAACAATGGAGACAACATCGGCGACCACAATAACCACAACAACGACGATGACGACAACAAGAACAAAAACTACAAGAACAACAAAAAAAAACAACAACAACGACGACGACAGCAACAACAGCAGCAGCAGCAGCAACAACAACAACAACAACAACAACAACAACAACAACAACAAGGACGACGATGACGATGACAAAAACGACGACAGAAAAACAACGACGACGACAATGATGACAACGATGACGATGACGACACCGATAACAACAACAACAACAACAAAAACAACAAAAACAACAATAGTAACAAATGTTGGAAATATGCCCTAGAGGCAATAATAAATTAGTTATTATTATATTTCTTAGTTCATGATAATCGTTTATTATCCATGCTATAATTGTATTGATTGGAAACACAATACTTGTGTGGATACATAGACAAAACACTGTCCCTAGTAAGCCTCTAGTTGACTAGCTCGTTGATCAAAGATGGTCAAGGTTTCCTGGCCATAGGCAAGTGTTGTCACTTGATAACGGGATCACATCATTAGGAGAATCATGTGATGGACTAGACCCAAACTAATAGACGTAGCATGTTGATCGTGTCATTTTGTTGCTACTGTTTTCTGCGTGTCAAGTATTTATTCCTATGACCATGAGATCATATAACTCACTGACACCGGAGGAATGCTTTGTGTGTATCAAACGTCACAACGTAACTGGGTGACTATAAAGATGCTCTACAGGTGTCTCCAAAGGTGTTCGTTGAGTTAGTATGGATCGAGACCGGGATTTGTCACTCCGTGTGACGGAGAGGTATCTCGGGGCCCACTCGGTAATACAACATCACACACAAGCCTTGCAAGCAATGTAACTTAGTGTAAGTTGCGGGATCTTGTATTACGAAACGAGTAAAGAGACTTGCCGGTAAACGAGATTGAAATAGGTATGCGGATACTAACGATCGAATCTTGGGCAAGTAACATACCGAAGGACAAAGGGAATGACATACGGGATTATATGAATCCTTGGCACTGAGGTTCAAACGATAAGATCTTCGTAGAATATGTAGGATCCAATATGGGCATCCAGGTCCCGCTATTGGATATTGACCGAGGAGTCTCTCGGGTCATGTCTACATAGTTCTCGAACCCGCAGGGTCTGCACACTTAAGGTTCGACGTTGTTTTATGCGTATTTGAGTTATATGGTTGGTTACCGAATGTTGTTCGGAGTCCCGGATGAGATCACGGACGTCACGAGGGTTTCCGGAATGGTCCGGAAACGAAGATTGATATATAGGATGACCTCATTTGGTTACCGGAAGGTTTTCGTGCATTACCGGCAAAGTTTCGGGCTCATCGGTAGTGTACCGGGAGTGCCGGGAGGGGTGCCGGGGACCATCGGGAGGGGTGTCACGCCCCAAGGGGTCTCATAGGCTATGGGAAGAGATAAACCAGCCCCTAGTGGGCTGGAATAAGTTCCCACTAAGGCCCATAAGGTTTGAGAAGGAAAAAACACAAGGTGGAAAGAGTTTCCAAGTGGGAAGGTGGAATCCTACTCCAAGTAGGATTGGAGTAGGACTCCTCCACCTCCAATTTCGGCCAAACCTTTAGGTTTTGAGGCTGCCTCCTCCCCTCCCTCCCACCTATATATACGGAGGTTTTAGGGCTGATTTGAGACGACTTTCTCACGGCTGCCCGACCACATACCTCCATAGTTTTTCCTCTAGATCGCGTTTCTGCGGAGCTCGGGCGGAGCCCTGCTGAGACAAGATCATCACCAACCTCCGGAGCGCCGTCACGCTGCCGGAGAACTCTTCTACCTCTCCGTCTCTCTTGCTGGATCAAGAAGGCCGAGATCATCGTCGAGCTGTATTTGTGCTGAACGCGGAGGTGCCGTCCGTTCGGTACTAGATCGTGGGACTGATCGCGGGATTGTTCGCGGGGCGGATCGAGGGACGTGAGGACGTTCCACTACATCAACCGCGTTCTCTAACGCTTCTGCTGTACGATCTACAAGGGTACGTAGATCACTCATCCCCTCTCGTAGATGGACATCACCATGATAGGTCTTCGTGCGCGTAGGAAATTTTTTGTTTCCCATGCGACGTTACCCAACAGTGGCATCATGAGCTAGGTTCATGCGTAGATGTCTTCTCGAGTAGAACACAAAAGTTTTTGTGGGCGGTGATGTGCGTTTTGCTGCCCTCCTTAGTCTTTTCTTGATTCCGCGGTATTGTTGGATTGAAGCGGCTTGGACCGACATTACTCGTACGCTTACGAGAGACTGGTTTCATCGTTACGAGTAACTCCGTTGCTCAAAGATGACTGGCAAGTGTCGGTTTCTCCAACTTTAGTTGAATCGGATTTGACCGAGGAGGTCCTTGGATGAGGTTAAATAGCAACTCATATATCTTCGTTGTGGTGTTTGCGTAAGTAAGATGCGATCCTACTAGATACCCATGGTCACCACGTAAAACATGCAACAACAAAATTAGAGGACGTCTAACTTGTTTTTGCAGGGTATGATTGTGATGTGATATGGCCAACGATGTGATGTGATATATTGTATGTATGAGATGATCATGTTGTAATAGAAATATCGACTTGCACGTCGATGGTACGGCAACCGGCAGGAGCCATAGGGTTGTCTTTATAACTAACGTTTGTGCTTGTAGATGCGTTTACTATTTTGCTAGGACGTAGCTTTAGTAGTAATAGCATAAGTAGCACGACAACCCCGATGGCGACACATTGATGGAGATCATGGTGTGGCGCTGGTGACAAGAAGATCGTGCCGGTGCTTTGGTGATGGAGATCAAGAAGCACGTGATGATGGCCATATCATGTCACTTATGAATTGCATGTGATGTTAATACTTTTATGCACCTTATTTTGCTTAGAACGACGGTAGCATTATGAGGTGATCTCTCACTAAAATTTCAAGACGAAATTGTGTTCTCCCCGACTGTGCACCGTTGCTACAGTTCGCCGTTTCGAGACACCACGTGATGATCGGGTGTGATAGACTCAACGTTCACATACAAGGGGTGCAAAACAGTTGCGCACGCGGAACACTCGGGTTAAGCTTGACGAGCCTAGCATGTGCAGACATGGCCTCGGAACACATGAGACCCAAAGGTCGAGCATGAATCGTATAGTTGATATGATTAGCATAGAGATGCTTACCACTGAAACTATTCTCGACTCACGTGATGATCGGACTTGAGATAGCGGATTTGGATCATGTACCACTCAAATGACTAGAGAGATGTACTTTTTGAGTGGGAGTTCTTAAGTAATATGATTAATTGAACTAATTGTCATGAACATAGTTTAATGGTATTTGCGAATTACGATGTAGCTTGCGCTATAGCTCTACTGTTTTTATATGTTCCTAGAGAAAATTTAGTTGAAAATTGATAGTAGCAAACTTTGCAGACTGAGTCTGTAAAACCGAGGATTGTCCTCGTTGCTATGCAGAAGGCTTATGTCCTTAATGCACCACTCAGTGTGCTGCACCTCGAGCGTCGTCTGTGGATGCTGTGAACATCCGACATACAGGTTTCTGATGACTACACGATAGTTCAGTGCAAAATACTTAAATGGCTTAGAAGCAAGGCACCGAAAACGTTTTAAAACGTCACGGAACATAAGTGATGTTCTAAAGAGATGAAATTGTGATTTCATGCTTGTGCCCTTGTTAAGAGGTACGAGACCTCCAACAAGATTCTTTGTCCTCAAAGTAAAGGAGAAAAGCTCAATCGTTGAGCGTGTGCTTAGATTGTGTGAGTACAACAATTACTTGAATCAAGTGGGAGTTAATCTTCCAGATGAGATAGTGATGGTTCTCCAAAGTCACTGCCACCAACTTGTGAGAGCTTCGTGATGAACTATAACATATCAAGGATAGATACAATGATCCTTGAGCGATTCGCGATGTTTGACACTGCGAAAGTAGAAATCAAGAAGGAGCGTCAATAGTTGATGGTTTGTAAAACCACTAAGTTTCAAGAAAGGCAAGGGCTAGAACGGATACTTCGTGAAACGGCAAAACAGTTGCTGCACTAATGAAGAGACCCAAGATTGAACCCAAACCCGAGACTAAGTGCTTCTGTAATGAGGGGAACAGTCACTGAGGCGGAGCAACTCTAGATACTTGGTAGATAAGAAGGCTGGCAAAAGTCGAGAGAAGTATATTTGATATACATAATGTTGATGTGTACTTTACTAGTACTCCTAGTAGCACAAGGGTATTGGATACCGGTTCGGTTGCTAAGTGATTAGTAACGCGAAATAAAAGCTACGACATAAACGGAGACTAGCTAAAGGCGAGGTGACGATACGTGTTGGAAGTGTTTCCAAGGTTGATATGATCAAACGTCGCACGCTCCCTCTACCATCGGGATTGGTGTTGAACCTAAATAATTGTTATTTGGTGCTTGCATTAGGCATGAACATGATTGGATGGTGTTTATTGCAATACGATTATTCATTCAAAGAGAATAATGGTTACTCTATTTGCTTGAATAATCACCTTCAATGGTTTATTGAATCTCGATTGTAGTGTTACACATTGGTGCCAAAAGATACGAGTTAATGATGATAGTACCACTTACTTGTGGCACTTCCGCTTGAGTCATGTTAGTATAAATTGCATGAAGAGGGTCCATGCTGACGGATCTTTACTCACCTGATTGCGAATCACTAGTGACATGCAAATCATACCACATGAGCAAGGCCTTGTTTTCATTGAGGTGAAACAAGATAGTAACTTGTCGGAAGTGATACATTTTTGATGTATGCAGTCCAATGAGTGCTGAGGCACGCAGTGGATATCATTATGTTCTTACTTCACTGACGACTTGAGTAGATACAGGAGTATTTACTTAATGAATCACAAGTCTGAAATACTGAAAAGTTCAATTACCGTTTCAGAGTGAAGTTCGTCGTAACAAGAGGATGAACTGTCTACGATATGATCATAGAAATGAATATCTGAGTTGCGAGTTTTTGGTACACAGTTAAGACAATGTGGAAATTGTTTCACAGTTCATGCCACCTGGAACATCATAGTGTGATGATGTGTCTGAACGTCATAGCCACGCACTATTTAGTATGGTGCATGCTGTGATGTCTCTTATCGAATTACCATTATCGTTTATGGGTTATGCATTAGAGACAACCGCATTCACTTTAAATAGGGCACCGCGTATTTCCGTTGAGATGACACAGTATAGAATGAGGTTTAGAGAAATCTAAACTGTCGTTTCTTGGAAGTTTGGGGCTTCGACACTTATGTGAAAAAGTTTCAGCCTGATAAGCTCGAACCCAAAGCGGATAAATGCATCTTCATAGGATATCCAAAATAGTTGGGTACATCTCCTATCTCAGATCCGAAAGCAAAGTGTTTGTTTCTAGAAACGGATCCTTTCTCGAGGAAAGGTTTCTCTCGAAAGAATTGAGTGGGAGGGTAGTAGAACTTGATGAGGTTATTGAACCATCACTTCAACCAGTGTGTAGCAGGGCATAGGAAGTTGTTCCTGTGGCGCCTACACCAATTGAAGTGGAAGCTGATGATGGTGATCATTGAGCTTCGAATCAAGTTACTACAAACCTCGTAGGTCGACAAGGTCGCGTACTGCTGCAGAGTAGTACGGTAACCCTATCTTGGAGGTCATGTTGTTGAGCAACAGTGAACCTACGAGTTATGGAGAAAGCGATGGTGGGCCCAGATTCCGACAAATGGCTGGAAGCCATGAAATCCGAGAGAGGATCCATGTATGAAAACAAAGTGTAGACTTTGAAAGAACTACTTGATGGTCATAAGACTATTGAGTAAAGATGGATCTTTAAAAGAAGACAGACGAGGATGGTGATAAGTCACTATTAAGAAAAGCTCGACTTGTCGCAAAGATGTTTTCGACAAGATCAAACAGTTGACTATGATGAGATTTTCTCACTCGTAGCGATGCTAAAAGTCTGTTAGAATTATGTTAGTTGTTGATGCATTATTTATGAAATATTGCACGTAGGATGTCAAAACATTGTTTTCTCAACGGTTTCCTTGAGCAAACATTGTATGTGATACAACCAGAAGGTTTTGTCGATCCTAAAGATACTAGCAAGTATGCAAGCTCCAGCGATCCTTCAATGGACTGGTGCAAGCATCTCGGAGTTGGAATATATATATTTTGATGAGATGATCAAAGATTTTGGGTTTGTACAAGGTTTATGAGAAACTTGTATTTCCAAAGAAGTGAGTGGGAGCACTATAGAATTTCTGATAAGTATATGTGGTTGACATATTGTGGATCAGAACTAATGTAGAATTTTTGTAAAGCATACAAGGTTGTTTGAAAGGAGTTTTTCAAAGGAATACCTAGATTGCGCTACTTGAACGTTGAGCATCAAAAATCTATGGAGAGAGATTGAAAGCGCTTAATAGAAGTTTCAACAAGATGCATGCGTTGACAAGTTTTTGAAAGAGTTCAAAATAGATCAGCAAAGAAGGAGTTCTTGGTTTCGTTGTGAGGTGTGAATTTGAGTAAGACTCAAAACCCGACCATGGCAGAATAAAGAGAATAGACGAAGGTCGTCTTCTATGCCTTAGCCGTAGAATCTAAAGTATGCCATGCTGTGTACCGCACCTGATGTGTGCCTTGACTCAAAGTATGTTGAGAGGTACAGAGAGTGATCCATGATTGAATCACTAGCAGCGGTCGAAATTTATCCTTAGTAACTAATGGACTAAGGAATTTTTCTCGATTATGGAGGTGCTTAAAGAGTTTGTCGTAAAGGGTTACGTCAATGCAAGCTTTAACACTAATCCGAATAACTATGAGTAGTGAAACGGATTCGTATAGTAGAGTAGATATTTGGAGCATTTCCGAATAGCACGTACTAGCAGCATCTATAAGATGACATAAAGATTTGTAAAGAACGCACGGATCTGAAAGTTTCAGAACCGTTGACTAAAACCTCTCTCACGAGCAAGACGTGATCAGACCCCATAACTATATGGGTGTTGGATTCGTTGGAATCACATGGTGATGTGAACTAGATTATTGACTCTAGTGCAAGTGGGAGACTGTTGGAAATATGCCCTAGAGGCAATAATAAATTAGTTATTATTATATTTCTTAGTTCATGATAATCGTTTATTATCCATGCTATAATTGTATTGATTGGAAACACAATACTTGTGTGGATACATAGACAAAACACTGTCCCTAGTAAGCCTCTAGTTGACTAGCTCGTTGATCAAAGATGGTCAAGGTTTCCTGGCCATAGGCAAGTGTTGTCACTTGATAACGGGATCACATCATTAGGAGAATCATGTGATGGACTAGACCCAAACTAATAGACGTAGCATGTTGATCGTGTCATTTTGTTGCTACTGTTTTCTGCGTGTCAAGTATTTATTCCTATGACCATGAGATCATATAACTCACTGACACCGGAGGAATGCTTTGTGTGTATCAAACGTCATAACGTAACTGGGTGACTATAAAGATGCTCTACAGGTGTCTCCAAAGGTGTTCGTTGTGTTAGTATGGATCGAGACTGGGATTTGTCACTCCGTGTGACGGAGAGGTATCTCGGGGCCCACTCGGTAATACAACATCACACACAAGCCTTGCAAGCAATGTAACTTAGTGTAAGTTGCGGGATCTTGTATTACGAAACGAGTAAAGAGACTTGCCGGTAAACGAGATTGAAATAGGTATGCGGATACTAACGATCGAATCTTGGGCAAGTAACATACCGAAAGACAAAGGGAATGACATACGGGATTATATGAATCCTTGGCACTGAGGTTCAAACGATAAGATCTTCGTAGAATATGTAGGATCCAATATGGGCATCCAGGTCCCGCTATTGGATATTGACCGAGGAGTCTCTCGGGTCATGTCTACATAGTTCTCGAACCCGCAGGGTCTGCACACTTAAGGTTCGACGTTGTTTTATGCGTATTTGAGTTATATGGTTGGTTACCGAATGTTGTTCGGAGTCCCGGATGAGATCACGGACGTCACGAGGGTTTCCGGAATGGTCCGGAAACGAAGATTGATATATAGGATGACCTCATTTGGTTACCGGAAGGTTTTCGTGCATTACCGGAAAAGTTTCGGGCTCATCGGTAGTGTACCGGGAGTGCCGGGAGGGGTGCCGGGGACCATCGGGAGGGGTGTCACGCCCCAAGGGGTCTCATAGGCTATGGGAAGAGATAAACCAGCCCCCAGTGGGCTGGAATAAGTTCCCACTAAGGCCCATAAGGTTTGAGAAGGAAAAAACACAAGGTGGAAAGAGTTTCCAAGTGGGAAGGTGGAATCCTACTCCAAGTAGGATTGGAGTAGGACTCCTCCACATCCAATTTCGGCCAAACCTTTAGGTTTTGAGGCTGCCTCCTCCCCTCCCTCCCACCTATATATACGGAGGTTTTAGGGCTGATTTGAGACGACTTTCTCACGGCTGCCCGACCACATACCTCCATAGTTTTTCCTCTAGATCGCGTTTCTGCGGAGCTCGGGCGGAGCCCTGCTGAGACAAGATCATCACCAACCTCCGGAGCGCCGTCACGCTGCCGGAGAACTCTTCTACCTCTCCGTCTCTCTTGCTGGATCAAGAAGGCCGAGATCATCGTCGAGCTGTATGTGTGCTGAACGCTGAGGTGCCGTCCGTTCGGTACTAGATCGTGGGACTGATCGCGGGATTGTTCGCGGGGCGGATCGAGGGACGTGAGGACGTTCCACTACATCAACCGCGTTCTCTAACGCTTCTGCTGTACGATCTACAAGGGTACGTAGATCACTCATCCCCTCTCGTAGATGGACATCACCATGATAGGTCTTCGTGCGCGTAGGAATTTTTTTGTTTCCCAAGCGACGTTACCCAACAACAACAAGAACAACAACAACAACAACCACAACAAGAACAACAGTGAAAAAACAACAACAATAACAACAACGACAACAACAGCATCGAAGACAACGATGACGGCGATGACGATGATGACGGCAACAACAAAAACGACAACAACAACAGCGACGACAACGACAACAATGACAACAACGCCAATGACGAGAATAACGATAAGGATGACAACAACGATAATGACGAGAATAAGGACAACAACGACAACAGCGAGAACAACGTCAACAACAACAGCAACGACAACAACGACAACAACAAAAACAACGAATTCGATGACGACGACGATGTTGACAACAACAACAACAACCACATCAACAACAATAACAACAACACAAACAACAACAACAACAACAACAACAACAACCACAACCACCACCACCACGACCACCACAACAACAAGAACAACGACAACTACGACAACGAAAACAACAACAACAACAACAATAATAATAATAACGACAAGAATGACCACCATAACAACAATGACGATGACGAGAACGACAACAACAACAACAACAACAAAACAACAACAACAACAACAAGAATGAAGACGACGACGACAACAACGACAACAACAACAACAATAACAATAACAACAACTACTACTACAATAGCAAGAATAGCAACGACTACTATAACAGCAAGAACAACAACGACGACGATGAAGACGACGACAACAAGAACAAGACCAACGACGACAACAACAACAACAAAAACAACAACAACAACCACAACAACAACAACAACAACAACAACAATAACGATGACGACGACTATGACGACAACGAAGAATAAGAACATCATCATCATCATCATCAACAACAAGAACAACGACAAGAACAACAACAACGACGACAACAACGATGATGAGGACGACAACGATAACAACAACGACGACGATGATGAAGATGACAACAGCAACAACAATGACAACAACAACCACCACAACAACAACAACCACAAAAACGACAACAAGAACCACAACAACAAAGACAACAACAACAACAACAACAACAACAACAACAACAACAACAACAGCGACAACAACAACAACAACCACAACAACAACAAACACAACCACAACAACAACAACAACAACAACAAAAAAAACAACAGTCACAACAATAGAAACAACAACAACAACAACAACAACAACAAAAACAAAAACAAAAACAACAGCAACAACAATGACGACAACAACCACCAAAACAACAACAACCACAAAAACAACAACAAGAACCACAACCACAACAACAACAACAACGACAACAGCGACAACAACAACAACAACCACAACAACAACAAACACAACCACAACAACAACAACAACAACAACACCAACAAAAACAACAACAACAAAAATAACAACAGTCACAACAATAGCAAAAACAACAACAACAACAACAACAAAAAAAACAAAAACAAAAACAACAGCAACAACAGCAACAACAACAACAACAATAACAACAACAACAACACCACCAACAACGACGACGACGACGACAACGACGACAAGGCAGACAATGACAACAATAACGAGAAGAACGACAACAATGATAACAACAACAACAACATAAAACAAAACAATGACAACAACGACAACAACAACGATAACACAACAACAACAACAAGAGCGACAACAACGACAACAAAATCGACAACAACGACGATGACGACAACAACAACGACGATGAATATGACGACGACAACAACAACAACAACAACGACGACGACGACGACAACTACCATGACAATGACGAGAACAACGACAAAAACAACAAAAATGATAACAACGACAACAACGACATCAATGACAACAACAACAATAAAGACAACAACAACAACAACAACAACAAAGACAACGACGATAACGACGACGACAATGACAAGAACAAAAACAACAGTAATAACATCATCATCATCATCAACAACAACAACAACAACAACAACCACGACGATGATGACGATCACAATGACGACAACAATGACAACGATGAAAACGACAAGAACAACGAAACCAACGACAACTACGAGAACAACAACAACAATAACAACAACGACAACATCGACAACAACGACAACAGCGACAACAACGACAACGACGACGACCACAACGACAACGACGAGAACAACGACCTCATAGACAACAATGACAACAAGGCTGACGACAACAACGAGCACAACGATAATGATGAGAACAACGACAACAACAACCACCACCACCACCACAACAACAACAACAACAACAACAACAACCACAACAACGACGACAACAACAACGACGACGACGACGACAACAACAACAACAACAACAACAACAACAACTACTACAACAACAACAGCAGCAACAACAACAACTACAACAACCAAAAAAACTATAACAACAACGATGGTGACGATGACGAGAGCAACACCAACGACAATGTCGACAACAACATAAAGACGAGAACAACGACAACAATGAAAAGAACAACAAAAACAGAAACAACAACAACAACAATAACAATAACAACAACAACGACGACAACGACGACATCATCAACAACAACGACAACAGCGATCGCAACAACAATAAAACAACAACAACAACAACAACAACCACAACAACAATAACAACAACAACGATGATAACAACAACAATAACAATGACGATAACGACGATAACAACAACAACTACAACAACAACGACGACGACGACGAAGACGACGACGAGAACAACAACAACAACAACAACAACAACAACGATGACGACAACAACAAAAACATCAACAACAACAACAACAAGAACAACAACAACCACAACAACAATAGCAACCATAACAATAACAACCAAAAAAGAACAACAACAAAACAACAACAGCAACAAGAACAACAACAACAACTACTACTACTACA
>NC_058521.1:280911671-280931671 GCF_904849725.1 Hordeum vulgare subsp. vulgare | reverse complement strand
ACCGTGGACACGGCTAATCTATTAGGTTGGGCACTCTGCAGAGTTTTGCACACGTTCCCCACAAGATTTGATCGCCTCCGGGTTTGTCCTCGCACTTCAGCTTGTTTGAAGACCGGATGATCAAAACATGGTCTTTCAACGGGTCCCTCTGAATCCCTGTCGGTGACCATCCATTCCTACCGTTCTTCTACATCTGCTAGCACCGCCTGTCCAGAGTCGCCGCGTTGTCCAACCAAGCTAGAGCCCATAATGACTTGTGGCTGTGCAGGTAAGCCTTGAGTCTTGAAGTCTCCGTCCGTCTCTTCGAGCCTGGGTGAAGCTTTCCGCAGGATGTCATGGCCTCTCCAGCATCCCGGGCATCCACTGGTTTCTCCAGGGAGCCGATCAACCATCCTTCACCCAGAGTTGCATTGCGTCCGAGGTCTTGAAAATCTTGTCTTAACCGGTCTTGATTATTTAATCAACCTTGCATCACTCGTGTTATGCACTCAACCGAAAACCCGTCTACTCAAGCATAGCATTAAGAAAATTGTCGTCCCGGGGCCAAGTATCGGGGTTGTTGTGTGCCTACCACATGATTCTACAACTTATACTAAAGTTTCCAAGTACCTAGGCAGCATGCAATTTGGGCAAAGAAAGGTGAACTACCATGCATCGAAAACATAGGAAAATAACATGATCAAAATGATTTGCCTTGATGATAGTTGTCTTGATCGAGCGCTTCTAAGTAACACGCTTCGCACTCCGGATGACCTACCGATACAAACACAAAACACACCATAAGCACTACAATCAATCCACAAGTGAAAATAACATCACAAGTAAGGACTTGCTAAAGCCTAAGTAAAAGAATTCAACACGCGTCACTATGGCAGAAACTTGTTCCTGTTAAAAACACCAGTAAAAATATTTTAAATTTATTGAAACTTCTACCACAGTAAGATATAAGCACTAGGAAGCAGTAGCAACAAGAATCAACCCAAAATCATTTTTTAAACTCATGGAATAGGCAAAACAAGGTTTAAACTAAATCTGATCTAACTTATATTTGAAAATTTCAAACGTTGACACATTATATGTTTTTAAAAACTACAGAACAATTGGGGTCTACTGGAACAAGAATCAATATCATTGGACGTCGGGATCAAAAGTTATGGCCAAAACAAAAGAGAAACTTTTCTGTTTTTGCAACTAGACAGAAAAAAAGAAACTAACTAGCTAACTAACAGGGGGTCTACGTGGCGGGCTGTGATAGGCTGCAGGGGTGTTTGTTGCAATCGTTAGGAGCAAACGGCCGTGAGCTAACAGAAACCACTGGCTAATGAATAAGTGAAAATAAAACCGACGGTTTTCTGATCTAAACCGAACAGGTATCCTACTTCTAATCTACACAATCTAACTAAAATCTAACGGATGAGAAAAGAGGGGAGAGCTCACAGAGGAACTCACAGGAGGGGGATACCTTACCGTGGCAGTGGCTGGCAACTCCGGCGCGGGGTGTTGTCGCCGGCGAGGGGAGGGGCTCCGGTGGTGGCTGACGAGACGGGGAGGTGGCGGCGGCCGTCCTCCGGCGAGGGGAGGCGTCGGGCGGAGCGAGGGAGCTCGGGGTTGCTGCCCCCCCCCCCAGCTATGGCCAAAGTGGGGCTCGGGCTGCTCCCGGCGGGGGTGGTGGGACGGGCTCGGGCGGCGGCTCAGCGAGGTGGGCGTGGGAACGGGGTGCGGTCAAGGGCTGGGGCTTTTATAGGCCCGGGAGGGGTGCGGGGAAGGAAGGGGGAGAGGGGGTCCGAGAGGATCTCGGTTCCATGGAGCTCGGGGTGGGCTCGGTTTCTCTGTTAGGAAAGAGGAGGGAGACGACCGCGGGGAAGAGGGGGGGGGTCGGCTAGTGGGGCCCAGGCGGCAGTGGGTGGGAGGGGGCTGCGGTTGGGAAGGGTGGCCGCAATTAAAGGGATTGGGATCCCGGGCTGTGGGGGTGGCGGCCCATAGCTAAAAAACGCCCAGGCGGTTGCCTTAAAAAAAGACTTGCCTAATTTATATCTTTTCCGAAACAGAAAATCAAAAGAGAAAAAAGGAAATAAATCAAATATTTAATATAGAGTATTATATACCCAAAAAATCAGAAAAATATCCTCTACCCGAATAACATTTTTCCAAAGCAAAAATAAAAACTTAAAAAATGGTTTTTTCAGAAATTCCTCAAAATGCTTTATTTTATTTTTGCAAATATTTTTCCAAATAATCTTTGGATTTCTTCTCTCCAATATTTCAGGAATTGCCCACACTTTGGAGGGTCATTTTCCTCCGCTCTCTCTCTCTTGCGTGCAAGAGAGTATTTCCCCGGGCATTTCTCGTGCGAGGAAAAAGATGGAAATGCAAATCAAAAGACGAAAGAATTGAAGTGCCAAATTTATTTCAATCAATATGCATAGATGCTTAGCTACAATGTAAAACATTCCCTATTAGGAAAATTGGTATGTAACCTACCTACCCACCTTAAGATGAATCTCGCCCTCGAGATTCGGGTTGGCTAGAAAATAGGTGCGGGTGGTCTCGACGAAGATCCTCTTCTCGTTCCCAGGTGGCTTCTTCCTCGGTGTGGTGACTCCACAACACCTTGAAGAACTTGATTATCTTGTTGCGGGTAACTCTGTTGGCAGTCTCGAGAATCCTGACGGGTTTCTCCTCATACGTCAGATCACTATCCAGCTATATGGCCTCCAGGGGCACTGTATCTCTCAACGGAACATCGGCCATCTCAGCGTGGCATTTATTCAACTCGGAAACATGGAAGACATCATGAACTCCGGACAATCCTTCCGGCAGTTCCAATTTATATGCAACTTCGCCTCTACGTTCAAGAATTTTGTAGGGGCCAATGAAACGAGGTGCTAATTTTCCTTTCACACCGAATCTTTTGATTCCTCGAAGTGGAGACACCCGAAGATATGCCCGTTCTCCCACTTCGTACGTTACTTCCTTGCGTTTGCTGTCAGCATAACTCTTCTGCCTGGACTGAGCTATCTTGAGTCGGTCACGAATTAGCTTGACCTTCTCTTCAGAATCTCGGATAAGGTCGGGACCAAAAAGTTGTCGGTCTCCAACTCCATCCCTCATCAACGGTGTTCTGCACCTCCTTCCGTATAGAGCTTCGAAAGGGGCTATCTTCAGACTGGTCTGGTAGCTGTTGTTGTATGAGAATCTCGGCATAAGGCAAATTGTCATCCCAACTAGACCCATAGTCTAGTGCGCAAGCTCTCAACATGTCCTCCAGAATCTGATTGACTCTCTCGGTCTGTACATCTGTCTGTGGGTGAAAAGCTGTACTGAACTCCAATCTCGTTCCCAAGGTTTCATGCAGTTGGTGCACAAATTTTGATGTGAACTGAGTCCCTCTATCTGACACAATGCTCTTCGGTACTCTATGCAGACATACGATCCTCGTCATATATATCTTGGCCAGCTTGGCACTCGTGTAAGTAGTCTTCACGGGAATGAAGTGAGCTACCTTGGTCAGACGATCGACCACAACCCAAATAGAATCATAGCCAGAACGGGTCCTGGGTAATCCTGTGATGAAGTCCATACCAAGCTTTTCCCATTTCCACTCGGGTATCGGTAGAGGTTGGAGCAAACCTGCTGGCTTATGATGCTCGGCTTTTACTCGCTGACAAACATCGCATATTGCTACGAACTCGGCAATGTCTTTCTTCATTCCTGTCCACCAGAAACTTCCTTTCAGATCCAGATACATCTTGGTGTTGCCGGGGTGTACTGAGTACGCGGAATCATGAGCCTCGTGAAGTATCAACTTCCTGATTTCGGGATCATTGGGCACATAGATGCGATCCTCAAACCATAAAGTTCCGTGTTCATCCTCACGAAAACCTTTAGCCTTCCCGTCTTCCATTTTCTGCTTAATCTCAGCTATCTCCTTCTCTGATTTCCGTGCCTCGCGGATCTTTTCTGTCAAAGTGAAGTGAATTTCCAGTGTGGCAACAAATCCTCTTGGAACTATTTCCAATTTGAGCTCTCGGAGGTCATCGACTAACTCCAGGGGTAATCCTCCAGCTGTGAGTGTGTTCACATAACTCTTGCGGCTCAACGCATCGGCTACAACATTTTCCTTGCCTAGGTGATAACGCAGTCTCATGTCATAGTCCTTGATCAACTCTAGCCATCGCCTCTGTCTGAGGTTCAACTCCTTCTACGTGAAGATATATTTCAGGCTCTTGTGATCAGTGTACACATCACAACTATTTCCGACCAGGAAATGTCTCCAGGTCTTGAGAGCGTGCACCACGGCTGCTAGTTCCAAGTGATGTGTGGCATAGTTCAACTCATGAGGTCTGAGCTGTCTGGATGCATAGGCTACAACTTTGCCTTCTTGCATGAGCACTCCTCCGAGTCCTTGACGAGAAGCGTCACAGTAAACCTGGAAATCCTTCCGAATGTACGGCAATATCAGCACTGGGGCTGTAACAAGACGTTTCTTCAGCTCTTGAAAACTGGTTTCACATTCCTCAGTCCAAACATACTTGGGTTCCTTCTTCAACAACTCTGTCATGGGCTTGGCAATATTTGAGAAATACTCAATGAACCTCCGGTAATATCCGGCAAGTCCGAGGAAACTGCGGATCTCCTTGATTGTAGTGGGTGCTACCCATTCGGTGACTGCTGCGACCTTGGCAGGGTCCACTGCTATTCCTTCTCCTGAGATGACGTGTCCGAGGAATCCGACATCCTTCAACCAAAACTCACATTTGCTAAACTTTGCATATAGCTTATGCTCTCGAAGTTTCTCCAGAACTAGACGCAGATGTTCCTTGTGTTCCTCTTCGTTCTTGGAGAATATCAGTATGTCATCGATGAACACCACGACAAACTTGTCCAAGTATTCCATAAATACCTTGTTCATCAGATTCATAAAATATGCTGGAGCATTAGTCAGTCCAAATGACATGACCGTGTACTCATACAAGCCGTACCGAGTGGGGAAGGCTTTCTTGGGTATATCCTGTTCATGACTCTTCAACTGATGATACCCGGATCGAAGATCGATCTTTGAGAATACGCGAGCTCCAACTAACTGATCAAACAGATCATTGATCATCGACAAGGGGTACTTGTTCTTGATGGTCACATCGCTCAATGTACGATAATCGACAACCATTCTCAAGGACTTGTCCTTCTTTTCAACCAAGAGCACTTGGGCTCCCCAAGGTGAAGAACTTGGGAGAATATACCCTTTGTCCAACAACTCCTTAATTTGCTTCTTGATTTCGATCAAGTCATTTGCGGGCATCCGATAGGGTCTCTTGGATATCGGGGCTGTTCCGGGTAATAGCTCAATCAAGAAGTCAATCTCTCTATCAGGTGGCATGCCCGGCAATTCCTCCGGAAATACATCTAGGTACTCCTGTACAATCGGTACTTCCTCCTGGACTACTCCCGTGAGAGTGTTTACTCGCTTACTCCGTGTCGGGCGCTGAGACACGTACTTAATCCGCTTCTGCTCAGGGGTGGTGAGCAAAATAGACTTAAGGGCACAATCAATATTCCCTTCATACTTGGCCAACCAATCCATGCCTAGGATTACATCCAATCCCTGGGACTCTAATACGATGAGGTCGGTGGAAAAATTATGGTTCCCGATGTTGAGACCCAAAGCATGGCATCCTATCCCGGCTGTCATCATGCCTTCTCGGGAACTGACCTTAATAGGCTGGTTGAGGGTTCTAGTTGGTAAACTATACTTTTGCAAAACTACCCTTGATATGAATGAATGTGTTGCACCAGTATCAAAAAGTACCAATACTGGACGTGAATTTAGCAAAAACTTACCAACCACAGTATCGGGGTGATCATAGACAACTTCAACATCAATGTGGTTCACCTGAGCTCGAGGAAAAGGATTGGGCTTCTTTGCTGCAGAGTTGCCATTGCCGTTTCCATTTCCCTACTTGTTCTGGGGACATTCAGTGGCATAGTGTCCCGTCTTCTGACACTTGAAGCATGTGATGTGATTCAGATCCTTCTGATCTGGAGCTGAATGCTGCTGAGTGCAAGTACCGCCATTCTTGAAGTTGTTGTTGTTGCGGTGGTTCCCATTTCATCCATGGTTGTGGCCTCCATGGTTGTGCACTAGGTGGTTATGCTGAACCTGTCCTCCAAACTTACCGGACCCAGTCCCGGTATTCCCTGAATAGGGGGTGTAGCGAGGCTTCTGCTGAGTGCCGGAGTTGAACTTTCCAATCCCATACTTTCGCTTGCGGTTCTCCATGTGCTGGTGTTTCCCCTCCAAGATGAGGGCCTTATCAACCAGCTCCTGGTGGTTGTTGAAGGTGACTACAGTCAACTAAATGCTCAGCTCATCATTGAGTCCTTCCAAGAACTTTTCCAGCTTGGCCGCATCATCGGCCACATCTCCAGGTGCATAACGGGCGAGCATGCTGAATTCATCGACGTACTGGGCCACAGAGCGATTCCCCTGGCGTAAGTTGCGCAACTCACGCTTCCTCGGACTCATTGCACCAACTGAGACATGTGCGGTGCAGAAGGCTTGCTTGAATTGCTCCCAAGTGACTCCAGCAATGTGGTATGTGGTGGTGTAGTTCTCCCACCAAGCAGCTGCAGGGCCTTCAAGTTGATGCGCAGCAAAGCGCACCTTCTCAGCTTCAGTTCAACCAGCAGTGATAAGTTCACGCTCCATCTGTGAAGCCAATCATCTGCCACAATGCTGCTGGAGAAAGTTGGAGGGTTCAACCTCAGGAAACGGGTGAGATTGTCGGCCTGGGGTGGATGATGGTTGTTGTTATTGTTCTGATTCTGGATGATCATCTGCATCAGGGTGTTTTGTTGCTGGATCAACTCGGTGAGTTCCGGCGGAAAGTTGGACTCAGGGGCGTGTCTCGGAGGCATCTGATGTTTGTAGAGGGGTGAGATTAGCATAGAACAATGGTCTAAGAGTAATTACACTACCCATATGAAATGCAACAAACAAGTATCACACCACACATTTATTCAATACCATCACAAAGGTTCACACGAGGATACAAAATTCAATAATCCTAAACATCGTCCTCAAACGTATGATGATAAAATAAATTTGGTGGTCTAGTCTAAGTGTCCTCCTCAGAAAAGCATGGTGGTGGGTCCTTCGGTGGAGCTTTCTTCATAGTCCTTGTCATTGCTGATCAAGGGGGCTACGTCTCCTTCGGGATGAAGGTTCTCGCCCATGTCCAGTTCCTCCTCCAGGTATGCAACTCGAGTCTTCAGCTTCTCGATCCGCTCCAGAAAGTCCTTCACCTCCAGCTCATGCTCATAGTGGGCTTCCCGGGCTGCTTCTTCGAGTTCAAGATAGCGGAGTGACAGTTGCTTGATCTTCCTCGCGTCCTTGATCACACGATGCTCCAGAGTCCCGCTGTGCTTCTCAAAGGTCTGGGCATAAGACAGGACAGTGTCCTTGGTCTTGCTTGAGATGATTTCTCCGTCTTCGCTTCTCCGGGATACCGTGAATAGGTCTGGTGAAATAGGGCAGCCTTTGTACTCTTCCTTGATACGTCCGAGTGCACAATGGACCGCCATGTCCCTTCCGAGAATCTAGTTGGGTGCGATGAACTTGAAATCCACCGGCTCAGTGCGCGGCTCGAATGTTCTTCTGGGAACGTGCACCTCGATCCTATAGCGTGAATCCTCCGGGTAAGACAACGTCGGCTTCCCTGTGATAGTCGGCAGAGCAATCCTCAAGTCCTTGGTGATCTGCACCAGCTCCTTTCCGAAAGGCATAGTGGCTCGGGCTGGGAAAAGTCCGTGAACTTAACAGGGATGAAGGTGGCCATTTAAAACATTGGAAAATCGGAGAGAAGTCAGAAATGATCAGAAGAGAAAATAGAGGATTATAGACATGAGAAAATAGTTTTTTCTTCCTAAGGCTTTTCCATTCCTAGAGGTTACGTCCTAAGGTCAGCGTGTGCTCTGATACAATTTCTGTAGCGACCCGACTCAAGACGAGTCAAGCCTCTGCTGTTTCCGTACCATCCCAAGATCATGTTGGTACACACTCAGTACATAATGTATATATTCAAGAGTTCAATCACACAACTTTATTAAACGAAATCTCATAAAGAGTACTTTATTACAATAAAGGATTACAATAAAGTGGCTGAAGGCCATCTCATGAGATATCTAACAAAGACTAGCGGAAGCATCAGGTAGACGAGTCCATCTGACTCCAAGGGCATGTCGCTGAGCGTAGATCGTAGCCTCACTCCTGGTTGGAAAAGTACTCTGCAACATGATACGTTGCAGCCGTGTAGGTCAGCATATGGAATATGCCGGCAAGTCATCAAAGAAAGGGGGTAAAATAGAAATCAAGTATCTCTACATGCATATTTGGCCGGTGGGGCTAAGTTTTGCATAAAACCAGTTTTATCCTACAACAAGAGGGTTGGAAGCAAAATATTACTACATTGTTTGTTGTTAACGAGATGGTTCCGCCAACCAATTCTCGTACCCGAATAGTTGTTAACACCCACATCATTATTATGTTTTGGCAAGAGTTCAGGGGAATTTCAATGCCTTCGGCTCAAGTTGTCCATGACCGTGGACACGGCTAATCGATTAGGTTGGGCACTCTGCAGAGTTTTGCACACGTTCCCCACAAGATTTGATCGCCTCCGGGTTTGTCCTTGCACTTTAGGGTGTTTGAAGACCGGATGATCAAAACATGGTCTTTCAACGGGTCCCTCTGAATCCCTGTCGGTGCCCATCCATTCCTACCGTTCTTCTATATCTGCTAGCACCGCCTCTCGAGAGTCGCCGTGTTGTCCAACCAAGCCAGAGCCCATAATGACTTGTGGCTGTGCAGGTAAGCCTTGAGTCTTGAAGTCTCCGTCCGTCTCTTCGAGCCTGGGTGAAGCTTTCCGCAGGATGTCATGGCCTCTCCAGCATCCCGGGCATCCACTGGTTTCTCCAGGGAGCTGATCAACCGTCCTTCACCCAGAGTTGCATTGCGTCCGAGGTCTTGAAAATCTTGTCTTAACCGGTCTCGATTATTTAATCAACCTCGCATCACTCGTGTTATGCACTCAACCGAAAACCCGTCTACTCAAGCATAGCATTAAGAAAATTGTCGTCCCGGGGCCAAGTATCGGTGTTGTTGTGTGCCTACCACATGATTCTACAACTTATACTAAAGTTTCCAAGTACCTAGGAAGCATGCAATTTGGGCAAAGAAAGGTGAACTACCATGCATCGAAAACATAGGAAAATAACATGATCAAAATGACTTGCATTGATGATAGTTGTCTTGATCGAGCGCTTCTAAGTAACACGCTTCGCACTCCGGATGACCTACCGATACAAACACAAAACACACCATAAGCACTACAATCAAGCCACAAGTGAAAATAACATCACAAGTAAGAACTTGCTAAAGCCTAAGTAAAAGAATTCAACACGCGACACTATGGCAGAAACTTGTTTCTGTTAAAAACACCAGTCAAAATACTTTAAAAATTTTGACACTTCTACCACAGTAAGATATCATCAGTAGGAAGCAGTAGCAAAAAGAATCAACTACAAATCATTTTTTAAACTCCTGGAATAGGCAAAACAAGGTTTAAACTAAATCTGATCTAACTTATATTTGCAAATTTCAAACATAGACAAATTATATGTTTTTACAAACTACAGAAACATTGGAGTCTAATGGAATAAGAATCAATATCATTGGACTTCGGGATCAAACGTTATGGCGAACACAAAAGAGAAACTTTTCTGTTTTTGCAACTAGATAGAAAAAAGAAACTAACTAGCTAACTAACAGGGGGTATACGTGGCCCGCTGTGATAGGCTGCGGGGGTGTTTGTTGCAATCGTTAGGAGCAAACGGCCGTGAGCTAACAGAAACCACTGGCTAATGAATAAGTGAAAATAAAACCGACGGTTTTCTGATCTAAACCGAACAGGTATCCTACTTCTAATCTACACCATCTAACTAAAATCTAACGGATGAGAAAAGAGGGGAGAGCTCACAGAGGAACTCACAGGAGGGGGAGACCATACCGTGGCAGTGGCTGGCAACTCCGGCGAGGGGTGGTGTCTTCGGCATGGGGAGGGGCTCCGGTGGTGGCTGACGAGACGGGGAGGTGGCGGCGGCGGTCCTCCGGCGAGGGGAGGCGTCGGGTGGAGCGAGGGAGCTCGGGGTGGCTGCACCCCCCCAGGTGCGGCCGAAGTGGGACTCGGGCTGCTGCCGGCGGTGGTGGCGGGACGGTCTCGGGCGCCGGCTTGGCGAGGTGGGCGTGGGAACGGGGTGCGGTCGGGGGCTGGGGCTTTTATAGGCCGGGGAGGGGTGCGGGGAAGGAAGGGGGAGAGGGGGTCCGAGAGGATCTCGGTTCCATGGAGCTCGGGGTGGGCTCGGTTTCTCTGTTAGGAAAGAGGAGGGAGACGACCGCGGGGAAGAGGGGGGGTCGCCCAGTGGGTACCAAGCGGCAGTGGGTGGGAGGGGGCTGCGGTTGGGTAGGGTGGCCGCAATTAAAGGGATTGGGATCCCGGGCTGTGGGGGCGGCGGCCCACAGCTAAAAAACACCCAGGCGGTTGCCTTAAAAAAAGACTTGCCTAATTTATATCTTTTCTGAAACAGAAAATCAAATGAGAGAAAAAGGAAATAAATCAAAATATTTAATATAGAGTATTATATACCAAAAAAATCAGAAAAGTATCCTCTACCCGAATAACATTTTTCCAAAGCAAAAATAAAAACTTAATTTTTTTTCAGAAATTCCTCAAAATGCTTTTTGAAAATATTTTTGAAAATAATCTTTGTATTTCTTGGCTTCAATATTTCAGGAATTGCCCGCACTTTGGAGGGTCATTTTCCTCCGCTCTCTCTCTCTCTTGCATGCAAGAGAGTATTTCCCCGGGCATTTCTCGTGCGAGGAAAAAGATGGAAGTGCAAATCAAAACATGAAAGAATTCAAGTGCCAAATTTATTTCAATCAATATGCATAGACGCTTAGCTACAATGTAAAACATTCCCAATTAGGAAAATTGGGATCTTACACTCCCCCCCAGTATTAGGCACTAGTAATTTATTATTACTGTGGTTACTACGAGAATAACAAGAAAAACAACAACAACCACAACAACAACAACAACAACAACAACCGCAACAACAACAACCACAACCACAACAACAACAACAAGAACAACGATAACAACAACAACTACAACAACAACAACAATGACGAGAACATAGACAACAACATCAATAACAATAGCAACGACAACAACAACAACAACAAGGACGACGACAGTGACGACATCAATGACAATGATGAGAACAATGACAACAATAACAACAACAACCACAACAACAAGAGAGACTAAAACGACAACAACGACAGTGATAACAATGACGACAACGACAACAATGACAACGACGACAACAACGACAACAACGACAACTATGACAACAATAACAAGAACGACGACAACATCGACAAAAACGTCAACAACTATAGCAACGACCAGAACAACAAGAACAACAAGGACGACAACAACGACGAGAACAACGACAACGATGACGATGGCGATGACGACGACGACGATGATTGTAACGACAACAACAACGACGAGAACAATGATAATAACGATAACAACAACAACAACGACAACAACGACAACAATAACAACAACAACGAAGACGACAACGACGACAACAACAATAATAACAACAACTACTACCACAAAAACAACGACAAAACAACAACAACAACAACAACAACGGGTAGACTCGCACAGACTGTCAAGGCCCCCGGCAAGCCCTCCTTGCCGGGAAAGTTTTCAAGGCCCCAGGCAAGTCTTCCTCGTCGGAAAGGTGACCAAGTCACCCGACGGAGACTCTAGGCCAACAAGTCTCTCTGTGCTCGCCAGGTGTCCCCACAAGTTTCTACCGCAATCTGATCGCTCCAGCACACCCCTCGTGTGCCAGCGCAAGGGCCAGGTTTTCGATTCACCTGGGTACGTGTCACAACCACCGTTAAGTAGCTCAGGGGCCAGACAAGGCATTTACTACCCCTAACACCACCGAAGAAGTAGAGAGGTGAACAATGTTCACTGTACCTCCTGTGAGCACATTGTTGGTGACCCCTTTGCCTATAAAAGGATGCCCAAAGCTCATTCTTAATGGTTGGGCCTTTTGGGGATCAGAGACTCCCTAATCCTCTACTAAATTACTGTAGCCAAATCACCCTACGGTAAGCCCACAATACAATCTCAGCAGGAATAGGGTTATACGCACCAAGTGGCCCGAACCTGGGTAAAAAGAACTTTGCTGGTGTTGACTGCTTGTTCCGCCTCGACGCCATACTTCCCTCTCCACGCCAAACGATCAAGGAATTCCTCGAGTTTCCAATAGGTGTTCGTTTTTTCCCTACATCTTTGGCGCGCCAGGTAGGGGGACGGCGATGGTCGAGAGGTTCTCCGCGAATTCAAGCAAGTTCCGCGTCAGATATTGGGAGATTGAGCACACCACTTCGGTCCCTCGAAGCAGGGCGCAGCGGTGGTTACTCTACTTCGCCAATGGCATCTTGGCGCCTGCGCGAACGCGGGCTAGGGGGGACGAAAACCTCGAGCTCGAAGGCGCCAGGCTGACGCACCGCTCCGGAGAGTGCGCTGATGTTGAGGGTGTGCCTGGGGGCTCCGGCGAGGCCTCCGGCGCATACTTCGGCCGACACACCTCAACGGAGAGGTGCATAACCGTTAAGAATGCGCCTACGTGCCCCGAAACCCAGGCATGCACTACAGCCGAATGCTTTTCCCCTCGGAAGCACCACGTCTTCGCCAAAGGCGCGCTCGGGGGATCCGTCGGTACGGCCTGTTAAAACAGGTAAATGATTTAAGCTCTGACAACCCCCCTTCTATACGACAGTCAAGAACTGTCGACAAATACCTTGCTGGAGGGGAAGTTGCCGGGAGAGTATAGTCTACTGCTTGCCCGGGATGTGAAGCCCCGGCGAAAGACCCAAGCGCCGCGGGGAGAAGTGCCGCGGCACGACAGATAAGTGATAAATATTTCAGATTGAGATTTCAGAGTAGATAGGTTGTTCCCTTTCTGAAAGAGACCAAACCTTGTTTGAGAAACTTGCGCGTAGATCGAACTTGCCCATGATGAGTGCGCCTTAGTTCTGTTTCGAACTAGTTGAACGACCTAAACGGCCACAGAGCGCCTTCTCACTAATTTGAACCGGTTCAATAGTCTAAGTGGCTACATAACACCTTACTTCGCTGCGAGCCCCGCTCGACGATCTAATGGTTGCACTGAGTGCGGCAAGGAGCCTTGCCGGTAATGCAAGCGAACTGCTAAGGATCCGTTCCTCAAAGCACTAGCGGCAGGACCAGTCATGCCGACAAATTTCCGGAAAACACAAAAGGCGTATCATGACTGGTCCTGCCGCTAGTGCTTTGAGGAACGGATCCTTAGCAGTTCGCTTGCATTACCGGCAAGGTTCCTTTCCGCACTCAGTGCAACCATTAGATGGTCGAGCACGGCTCGTGGCGAAATAAGGTGCTATGTAGCCACTTAGACTATTGAACAGGTTCGAAAAAGTGAGAAGGCACTCTGTGACCGTTCAGGTCGTTGAACTAGTTCGAAACAGAACTAAGGCACACTGTTCCTTACAAGGTTCCATCTACGTGCAGGTTACTCAAACAAGGTTTGGGATCTTCCAGAAAGGGAACAACCTATCAACTCTGAAATATCATCTAAAATATTTATCACGTATTTGTCCTACCGCAGTACTTCTCCTCGCGGCGCTTAGGTCCTTTGTCGGGGCCTATGATCCCCAGCAACCAGGAGACTATACTCTTCTAGCAACTTCACCTCCGGCAAGGTATTTGCCGACGGTTCTCGACTGTCGTATAGGAGGGGAGTTGTCGGAGCATAACTCCTTTTCCTGTTTTCCCTGGTCGTGTTCACGGAGCCCTCGAGCGCACCTTTGGAAAGACGTGATGCTTCAGGGGGAAAGCGTTCGGCTGGAGTGTGTGCCTGGGTTCCGGGGCCCGTAGGCGCATTCTCGACGGCTATGTAGCTCTCTGTGGAGGTGCGTCGCTCGGAGTATGCGCCGGAGGCCTCGCCGGAGCCCATAGGCACACCCTCGATAGCAGCGCCCTATCCCACAGCGGTGCGTTAGCCTCATGCCTTCGAGCTCGAGGTCTCCGTCCCCCTAGACTACATTCGTGTAGCAGGGCGCTCGCGAAGGCGTCAGGAGGCCGTTGCAAAGAAGCTTTCAACCATCGCTCCCCTACCTCGTGCGCCAAAGATGTCGGGGAAAACCAACACCTATGGGAAACTCGAGGAGTCCCTTGATCGTTTGGTGGGGAGAGAGAGGTGTCGCATCGAGAGCGGAACTAGCGATCAACACCGGCAAGGTCCTTTTTACCTAGGTTTGAGTCGCTTGACGCGTAAAACCCTACTCCTGCATAGTTTCTATTGTGTGCTTACTTTAGGGTGGTTTTGCTACAGTAACTGTAGTGCCCCAAGTGTAAATATTTCCCTTTTTGTAACCTTCCATGTGGGACCACCTTGACATTGTCATGAGAGCTATCTATGCATGTATGTTTTCATGTGTCACCTTGTATTCCTTCTTTTGCATGCATGCATCCATGCCATACCTGCCTTGTTTTGCTTGCATCTATACATTGCCATGTCTTAGGGTGGAGACTTGTGATTTCTTGTGTCGATGCACATGTGATGATGGTGTGTGGTGAGTAGGAGGGGTTGTTATGTATTTTCAAAGCTCCTTGCAATTCAAACCCTTTTCGTTTCTTTTATCTCATGTTCAAAATTTCATCTTCCCCAAAGCTGATTTAAAAATGTCTTGTGTTTAGTGTATATTGTGGAGATGATGATGTGATAGTTTGGAGTTTTATTGTTTGACTTGAGGGTGCAAATAAATAACAAAACAGATTATTAAAATCCTGTTTTGGTATTATTAAAGTAGCCCCATAAATACTTTTAGTGGTGTCCAGGGGCATTTTTGTTTTTGTATTTTATCTTCATTAGTTTGCCCTGTGGACCTTTTCCTTTCCCTGTTTTTATTCTAAATAGGTAATTGCACGAGGGATTGTTTTCTCTATTTGCTGCTCTGCTGGCTTCCTCCCACTCAAAGAGGCCCAACTTCCCCTCTCTCACGTGCACAGAGCCCACGCGGCACTCTCCTTCTTCCTCCCCGACGCCGTCTTCCCCCTTCTTTGTGTCCTTTCGTCAGTCCACTAGAGGAAAACGCTAGCGCCATGAGGCACTAATGTCGAGGCCCTATTTAATCTCGGCTTCCGTGCCTCCCTCTCCTAGGGTTCCCTTCTTCCTCAGCCGCCGCCGCCACCTCTCTACTTTCCCCATCTCTCCACCCTCTTCCTGGTAACTCTCTATACGAGTTAGCAGAGAGAGAGAGAGAGCAGCCCTCCGCCGTTGATCGCCGTGCTCCCGTAGCTCTCCGGTGCCACAGCCATGTCCAGGAGCATGGGGGACTCCCCGCGCTCCATTTTTGCCCTCAGTGAGGTCGAGGAGCCTCCTCATCGACGGCAGGGACGTCGTCTCCGCCGCGGACACGAAGTTCCCCCTCTTTCTGCTTCGGTGTGCTTCCAGGAGATCTCCATCGCCTGCCTGCTTCCTCTCCGTCGCCTCTTCCTCCGTTGGGTCCTCTCCTTCTTTCCCTAAGGCGAGGAACGTCTCCCCTGTGCCACTTCCTCCTTAGATCTGCCGGATCCGTCGTGTGCTCGCCGTGCCTCCCGTTTGTTGCAGTTCGTCAGGGCAGTAGGTTGCCGTGGTGCATTAGCTTGGCGCGCAAGGTGTTTGAGCAGCAGGGCTTCTCCCCCTCGTAGTGGTGTGTAGATGTGCAGTGGTTCCCCTCCGGCATGCAGTAGCAGCGAGATGCGGCGACCTCCCTGTCACCATGTTCTTTGCCGAAGCAGAGCAGCAGCTTCGATGTGTGTGTGTGTTTCTCTATCAGGCACGATTCATGAGTAGGTGTAGTGGTAGCAAGGGCTCTTCCCCTTTGTATGCAGCGCTGTCGTGGAGATGGTTCCTCCCCGTAGCGTGGCAGCAGGAGTAGATGCTCCGGCAGCCTTCCTGTCACCGCGTGCAGATGTAGTTGCACGTGCTGCTTGTTTTGCTAGTATGACTAGGTTAAGTCCCCTTCTCTGTCAGGAACCGAGACGTAGCGCAGCGGTTGGTGACTTGGGCTTGTTCTCAGCAGGTCGTGGGTTCGATCCCAGGGAAAACATCCCCTTTTATTTGTTGGTTTTCTTCAGTACAGTAGTCGGAGCAGCAGGGCATCTTATCCTGATAGATGCCCCTGTTCTGTCTAGTGCACTAGCTTAGCAGGGTGGTAGCCCTGCAGTAGTAACGCCAGCAGGTCTGGGGTTCGATCCCAGACCCTGCCCCTTTTTATTTTACTGTTCCCTGTATTTTGCTATGTATTTTTTCTTTTCTAATTCATGTGCTCTTGTCTTGGAAGCAACTTAGCATATTTGTTTTGTGCACTATGTAATATCCTCTTGCATATCGTTTGTGAGTGTGTGTGCTCTAGAGTACTTGTGTGTGTGTGTGTGCTAGTGCATATGCATGCACAAGTGAGTGGGGTTGTGGTGCATGTGCACTTCATGTGTGCATGTGTTGGCACATTCATTTGTGCAAGAGGGTAGCCGTCATGTGCACCTAGTGGGGTGTGCTGTTGTGCATATGGGTGTATGTAGATGCACTTGGCAGATTCATGTGTAGTATGTATGTGTAGGTTTTGTGAGAGATAGATTAAGTGTGTATGTGTGTTTTGCACTAGCCTTGTTCTTTGCATGAGTGTGTGATGATTATCCTCATGGTGTTGATTTGGGCACTAGTGAGTGCAAGTGTGATGTGAATATGTGTGTGGAGGCTTCCCCCTCAACACATGTATTTGGTGTGTATGTGATGCACTAGGTTGCTAGCTATGATTAGCACGTGTATAAGTATTCATGTGGGTCTAGTGTGGGATAGTTTTCTTCCATGTTCATGTTGCTATCACATGGATTACTATTGTGCCTTGTGCATGATCAAGTTGTATGTGATGTATTGGATTAGATGTAGTTGTGAGGATCAACCCCACTTTGCAAGTCATTTAAGCACCCTCACATGTCCATATGTGAGAGGGCATGATGCATTCTCTGTGTGTGATCTAGTGGTAGTTGTGCTTGTGGTATTGATGTGTATGACACATACATGGGGTTCAAACCCCTATGCCACTATTGTCATTGTGCACATGAGATCAACCATGTAGGAGTTGTTCTAGTGATAACTACATGATATGATGCACTATTCACTATGCATGATTTCTTGTAGTTTCTTCGTTCTTAATTTGTGGTCACTTGTTGCAAGTAAATGCCCACATATTATATATGTTTTTGGGGTAGAATCTCCGAAGGAACCCATTGGTGAACTCAGTTTTGCCATTGAAACATTTTCTGGAGATGACATATTTCATTTTCTTCTATGTTTAGAGCTTGATTCCATGTGATTTGTTGAGCACAAAGGATTGCTTCTTGGTTGTGCTAGTAGAGGGTGACCCCCTCTACCTCATGTTGGTTTCATCTCATGATTAAGATTCCATATGTGCAAGTTATGCCCACTCAAAGTAGGCATGTGGCTGAAATTCCAGATTAGTGAAAACCTGAGATTTTCACTAAGTCTGAGAATCTGTTTTTATATTTTCTTCTCGTGTTGATGAGGTTGTGCAGGTCAATGTGTTGTGATCTAGCCTTAGCTTTCAACTAGAATGTTGGACCCGATATGTTTTTCTAGCTCCCTGTAAAATTTCATTTCATTTGGAATCCTGTAGGTATTGTTTGGGCTGCTGTCAAAATGCTTCAGAGCATAGACAGAAAGTGAGAATCTGGAATTTTCACTAAGTCCATGGAAACTGATGTTTTTGGGCAAGTTTGCAGCCTTGTAACTTTCTATGTTTAATTCCTTTTTGTGGTATTCTTGCTTGTGCTTGTAGTATTCTTGGATAGCTACAGCCATATATATTATGTGTCATATTTGGGTGGTTGTAGGTGCTTTACATGTAGCTCACAAAGTCCTATGATGCAGTTTATGGCAGATTGTGTAGTTTTGTCATTTTGATGTTGGTGAGTGCTTAGTTGATGTTGTGGTGTTCTTCTTTGCTCCACCTCATCCATGATGGTTTGTTTTATGTCTTGGCAACCTGGAAATACCAGAGTTAAGACATTTGAGTGTGTGATGATGATTTTGTTACGTAGGGCTTCATACCTTGTTTCGTTGATTCCCGTTGATCCGTAGCTCCGATTGTAATGTTCTTTATATGGTTTTGCATCGTTTTCACGAGACGCATCTGATCATGTCATTCTCATGCATGTCAAAATAGCTTAGGATACAGTTCTGTCCAGGTACATGTATTTACTCCTTATGCTTGTGTTAGTGATAGAGATAGTGATGCATGCTCATATTCATCTCATGCATCATGTGCTTGTTGCATCTTGAGGTGCTGTTGTTCATTGGATGTTATTCTTATGTTGGGTAGCACCGGGATCGGAGAAAGAATACGTGGATTCAGGAGAGTACTGCAGGACGAACAAGAACCATTCCAAGTTGAGGATCTCACAGGCAAGATGATATGACCTTGATTCCATCTCTAGACTTGTTATGCTAGATTACGTTTCCTTGTCATATGCTCGCTGCCTACCACTGAAATATTGCCTCCTGAAATGCCATGAAACTAAACACTTATCCCTTCCTAGCAAAACTTGAATGGCTAAGTAGGCTTGCTCAGCTACTAATGTTAGCGTTGCTAGATGCACGTGCTTTGACTCATGTGACAACATGAGCTTGATATCATTATCTTAAATTCTGTTATTTAATTAATGCACCTATATACTTGGTAAATAACGGCCATAATTACCGGCTACCGGTGTTTGATTCCATATTGATCGCTCCTAACACGTTCGGGGTTGTTATGGGGACCCCCTCGATAAATCGCATAGTGTTAAGACTTGTCCGGCAGGACCCAACATTGGTTTTAATTTGCTAATCAATTAATAATAATCTGCGTAGGGAATAACTACCCCGAGGAATTTAATCAACAACCCGGGCCAGTGCTCCTCATGAGTCTTGGTCCACCCACCTAGCAGTCGGCAAGACCACCCCAAGGAAACTTGAGGTTTGGTCCTTGTCCACTTTGCATAGCGATATATCTTGCGTATAGGAATCCCGGTGAAGCTTTGGTTCTCCCGAGAGTTGAGGTTTTCCTCTAAGGAATCCGACGAGATCACTAGATTCATGATAGAGGATTACTTTGCGGCCTCTGTACGTTTGTGATGGACTAGTTGGAGCAACCCTGCGGGGTTTAATCTTTCGGAAAGCCGTGCCCGCGGTTATGTAGCAACTTGGAATATTTTGTTAACATCCGGTAATAGATAACTTAAATATAAGCTAATAAAATTGCCAACCGCGTGCGTAATCGTGACTGTCCCCTCGAAGATCTCTCTTCGATCGGGAACATGGTGGGGTTATGATTGATGTTGGTAGGGTTCAGGATCACTTAGTGATCAAGTTTAATCGACCTCTAGTATAGACCACCTTCATATATGATCTACGTAAGTTAGCCACCATATCAAGCTTAGGATGCTGCAACCTTCAACACTCTACCCTATCGAACCTAATAACTTGACTAGTTCTGGCACCGAGGTCATAGATTGCTGAGTCCCCGTGGCTCACAGATTCCTTCACAACACCAACAGGTTCAGGTACCCCACAGACAGGTGATCCCGACGGCACGCAGCTGGCGTGGCAGTACGACGAGGAGACCGACCGCCTGTATGTGAACTATCCAGAAGATTGAGGCGTGGTCTTGATCGTGGGCTAGCAGGTAGGGTAGCATAGCCATTTCCCTTGTTTTGTAGTCCGTAGCGGAACTACTTTGATTGTATGCATGATGTACTCTGGTATATTTA
>NC_058521.1:280891671-280906671 GCF_904849725.1 Hordeum vulgare subsp. vulgare | reverse complement strand
ATAACAACAACAACAACAACAACGACAACAATAACAACAACAACATCATCAACAAAAACGTCAACAACAACAACAACAAGAACAACATTACAACGACGACGACGACGACGACGATAACGACGACAACAAAGACAATGACGGGAACAACAACAACAATGACAAAAACAACAACAACAACGACAATAGTGACAACAGCGACAACGTCAACGACAACAACAAACACGACGGCGATGACGACGACGACGACTACTACTACAACAACAACAACAACAAAAACAACAACAACAGCAACAACAACGACAACAAAAACAAACAAAATAACAACAGCGATGACGACAACGATTACAATGATGACCACAATGACACTGATGAGAACAACGACAACAACGATAACAACAACAACAACGACGACAACAACGACAACAACTACAACGGCGACAACAACGAGAACAACAACAACAACAGCATCAATAACAACGACAATGACGAGAACAACGAAGATGACGATAATAACGACGCCGACGACGTGGATGAGGATGACGACGACTTCGACGACGATGACGCCGACAGGAACAACAACAACAACAACAACAACAACAACAACAACAACAACAACAACAACAACAACAACAACGACGACAACAACAACAACAACAACAACAATAATAACAACAACAACGACAACAACAATGAAAACAACAATCACAACAAGGACAACAACAACAACAATAACAACAACAACAACCAGGACGACGACAACGATGACCAAAACAACAGCAACAATGACGACAACAACAACAATGACAACAACAACAACAACAATAACAACCACAACAACAACAACAAGAACAACCACAACAACAACAACAATATTAACAACAACAACCACAACAACACCGACAACAGCAACAACAGCGATAGCAACGACAACGACAACAACAAACAACAACAACAACAACATCAACAACAGCAACAACATCAGCAAAAACAACAGCAACAACAACAACAACAACAACAACAAGAACAACAACGACGACGACGACAATGAAGATGACGATGACGACAATAACAACAACAACAAGAAAAAACAGCAACAACAACAACAAGAAGAAGAAGAAGAACAACAATAACAATAGAAGCAGCAGCTGCAACAACAACAACAACAACAACAACAACAACAACAACAACGACGACGACGACGACGATGACGACGACGACAACGATGCTAACAACGACAATGACAAGAACAACGACAACAACGACAAGAACCACAACAACCAAAATAGCGATAACAACGATAGCAACGACAACAACAACAACAACAACAACAATAACGAACACGACAATGACGATGACGACAACAACAATGAAGACGACGATGACAAAAACAACAACAACAACGACAACAACAACAACAACAACGATGACGACAACAACGACAAGGGTGGAATCGATTTCGATGACGACGAGGACTACCAAGATGACGATGACAGCCACAACAACAACAATAGCTACAACAACAACAACAACAACAACACCAACAGCAACAACAACAACAAAGATGACGACGACAACAACAACAAGAATGTCGAAAACAATGACAATGATGAGAACAACGACAACAACAACAACAACGATAACAACGACAATAATGACAAAAGCAACATCAACGACAAGAACAACAACAAAAAAAAAAACAACAACAACAACGACAATAGCGACAAAAACAACAACAACGACAACAACAACAACAACAACAACAACAACAACAACAAAAACAATGAGGATGACGAAGACAACAACAAGAACGTGAACATCGAAGACGACGGTGTCGACAACAACAAGAACAAGAAGAACAACAGTAAGAACAATAGCAACAACAACGACAACAACGAAGACAACGACGACAACAACATTGAAAACAACAAAAATAACAAGACGACGACGACGACGAAACAACAACAACAACAACAACGACGACAACAACCACCACAACAACAACAACAACAACGATGACGACGACGACAACGACGACGACAACGGCGACAACAATGACAACTCAAATGATCGATATACTAGAGGGGGGTGAATAGGCAACTACCAATTTTTAGCTATTCCTAACAAGTTAGGGTTAGCAACATAAAGGTTCTCTAAAATGACAACTAGGTGAGCAGCATATATGATGCTACCAACTATAATCGCTAAGGCAAGTAAGAAATACTATACTACATTAACATACACAATGTAAAGGTTAGAGATAACCACAAGTGGAACCGATGAAGACGAGGATGTGTTACCAAAGTTCCTTCCCTTTGACAGGAAGTACGTCTCTGTTGGAGCAGTGTGGAGGCACAATGCTCCCCAATAAGCCACTAGGGCCACCGTATTCTACTCACGCCCTCACACAATGCAAGGTGGCGTGATTCCACTATAGGTTCGCTTGAAGGCGGTGACCGAACCTTTACAAACAAGGTTGGGGCTATCTCCACACAAATCTTGGAGGCTCCCAACAAGACCATGAAGCTTTACCACAATGGAATGTGGCTCCGAGGTGACCTCAAACGTCTAGGGTGCTCAAACACCCAAGAGTAACAAGATCCGCAAGGCCTTCTCAACCAATCCCTAGAAAATCAACAAGCTTGATTGGCTAGGGAGAGAGATCGGGCACATATGAGCTTAGGGAGCAACAATGCAGTCTTGGAGGGTCAAAGGTAGGGTTCACGGAGTGTAAGAACCCTTTATATAGTGGGGGAACAAAACCAACCGTTACCCGCATTTACTACAAGAGCAGAGCGGTACTACCGCTCAGGGGCATCGGTACTACCGCTGACCCCAGCGATACTACCGCAAGCCCCCACGGTACTACCGCTAGGACTAGAGCGGTACTACCGCTTTACCCAAGGTAATGCACGAGCTACTACCGGGCCTATCACCGCTGAGAAAGTCTTCGCAAAAAGTCCGTCGTAGCACAACCACCACAAGAACGGTACTACCGCTAGCCAGGTGGGGGTACTACTACTTGCTAGCAGTACTACCACTCACCTCTAGCGGTACTACCGCTCACCTCTAGCGGTACTACCGCTAGCGCCTTTTTACCAAGAGAGAGATGAAGAACAAAGGGGGAAGCTCCATAGTAGCAAGGGAAAAAGCGGTGGAGATAAAATGTGTGCTTGAGAGTTTGATTCCACCCAACCTTTCCGACACTAATCCCCTCTTAATAGTACGACTTTCCTACGACTCAAAATCACTAAAGAGAACCGTAGAAGCCACCGTGCTTCTGATCCACGGAGGCTAGCCGAAACGTCTTGTGCGTTTGTCATGTATTATCTGAAATGCTCAATGCACACGATTAGTCTGTTGAGGTACTGTCATCAATCAACAAAATCACTTAGAGATTAATATGCCCTAGCAATCTCCCCCTTTTGGGTGAATTGATGACAATACCAGATTTGCACAAAAGGAAAGTATACTGAATGTAACTGCAAACCCAGAGTCTATGGTCTAGGGACTCGCTCGCCGTGGATGAGTGCATGATTAAGGTTAGTGCTATGAACAACAATGCACTCAGTCCCAGGAGAAGGCTCCTCCTAGAAATCATATGCTAATACTCCTTGCGATGACCTAATACAATATTAAGTGAGGAAGCAAGGTATATCATGTGAGCAAGAAGATGGGGGCACAAGATAATTAACTCATAGGCTATCATATAGGGAGATAAAGAAGATAATAATAAAGATAATTTAGGGATAGCATATATATCACACCATATGATTAAAACAGTCTCACAACCATGATAAGAAATCCAACACGATAAAACCAACCAAGTTCAGCACGGAAAGACTCAGAAAACAAAAAAACGATAAAGCAAATCAAATCCCTACACTCTCTCCCCCTTTGGCATCAAGACAATAAAAACGGAGGAGAGAATACCTAGGACACATGTGGTAGCTCAGACATCCCCATCAGACTCTTCCTTAGCATCCGCATCCTCCTCATCCTCCTCATCCTCAGCATCCTCATCATATGCCTCCTCCTCAGCGTCGGACCCAGCCCACTGGTAGTCTCGTGCCTGCATCCAGTCAGCCTCTGGAGTGATGATGTCCTTAGAGCGGCTCAAAATGTGCACATCAAGCGTCCTCAAGACACGCTTTTGCCTCTGCCGGTTCTCCTTTTGTGCCACATGAGTCTGATATTGTCCCTTGGCCTGCATGTAGAATAGGGTCTTCATCTCGTCCTTCAACTTCACTTCCCAAGATGACATAGCAGAGGAGCGGGTATGCGAGGGAGGGCCTCCCTCAGCAGGAGCAGTCTCCCTGTCACATTGAGTAGAACTCGAAGTCGAGGTGTTTTCCCACTTCTCCTTATGGCGCAACTTAATAGGGTCATGGCTGACACACCCAGAGCCAGTAGGAAAGGGCACTAGCGGAAAGGATTCTGCCCATTTTTTCTTGATGAAATAGAACAGGTAAGGCCCATAGATGGGGACCTTACGGTGATAGATCGGACTCTTAAGCTCATTGAACATCACATCAGATATGTCGAGTGGCCTAGTGTTCTTTTTCCTTCCCTCCTCACACATCAGAAGCATGTCCACCAAGTAGGAATGAACGTCGTCTTTGTTGCCAACACGAGGAAACAGCGTGTTGCGGAAGATCCGGTGCATGATATCCAAGTGCGGGGTAAGCGCATTATTCCTCACATAGAATTGCTCCAGCTCGTCCTTGGTGGTGGCACCAGGTTGGGCATGAGGGCGCAAGCCAACAGCAGTCTGTGGCCCCTCGTCACGCACATTCAGAAGCTTCATGAACTCTCCCCAAGTTCCAGACATCCTATTGCCATTTGTTAGCCAAGTCAGAGTAAGATCCTCACCACTCTGAAAGTAGACAGTGACATAGAATTGGGCCACAATATCTGGATCGAAGTCATGATGGAAGGTGATGACGCCCTCAATACCAAGTTTCTTAATCAATCCATTGCGCAGGGACATAGATCTTCATGAATGACAAGACCACATCTTGATATATCCGGGCTTGCTGTTTTGTCGAGAACAACTCACAGCCTCTGAGCTGAACTCTCTCCATGATATAAGGATTGCAATGACAGCGCCGCATACACTCTTTAGGAGGCATCGTGTTATAGTCAATGTTGGCCTCCTTTTCCTTCGAGGCAGTCTTCTTGAAGTGGCGCTTTGGAGGATTGAGATTGGAGCTTTCTGAACCTGCTGGGATGTCAGGATTGTGGTACCTCTTTGACTGGGTGTCACAGACCGGGTTAAACGACGGGAACCACCACTTGTGAGACACAACACAAACACGCAGAAAAGGCAAAAAAAAGAGTCAAGGCAAGGTTCGGAACACAAAAGAATAAGCAAAAGACTCCAAAGAAAAACAGTCGTAGATGGCATAGCGGTAGTACCGCTCGCCCCCAGCGGTAGTACCGCTAGCCTCAGCGGCAGTACCGCCCGGGTGGAGCGGTAGTACCGCGTGGGGCTAGATGTCTAGATAGAATCCGAATCTAAACCAGATTCATATACAATTTGACAAGAACGAGCAGATTGTTAACACATTTAGAGCTCTAGGGCATGTCGGATTGATACAAGAGAGAACATTGGACTTAAAATCTCCTAAGATTTCTCCTCCATTCCAACCAAGGCTAAGTATACATCAAAACAATGAATCTAGTACATCAAGTTCCTAAACATAAGCAAGAAAACCAACCAAGAGAGGAAGGAGAGGAGTAGTACCGGAATCCATAGCACCCGAAGGAGGAAGGAGGAGGGGGAGCAATCCCTCCAACTGCAAAGGGAGGAGAAGCTTCGCGGAGGAGAACAAGATCTCAGGATTTCGGGGTAGAGAGAGAGCACCACGAAGAAGAAGCAAATGGGGCAGAAAAAACGGCTCCCTCCCTTTATATACCCGCTAGTTCACGGGCAGGGCGGTAGTACCGCTCGGGCCAGAGCGGTAGTATACCTAAGCTGGCGATAGTACCGCTGGGCTGGCGGTAGTACCGCTCCCCCTCAAAAATACAGAATCAGGCCGACCTAGCCCTAGCCAGCGGTAGTACCGTGTTGGTCATCGCGGTAGTACCGCTCGGGTCATAGCGGTAGTACTGCTACAAGGGCGGTAGTACCGCTCCCCCTGGCGATAGTACCGCTTCCTCTGAACTGTAGTACCGCTCCAGAAAACACATAGAGCTTCAGAACTTTCCATAACAACGTGAAATCATCGTAGGCACCGACTAGTCAGTATGAGAGAAATAAAATCACAAGCAAGATATACTGACTAGCCATATTATAACGTTCCTTTATCTGTAGATAAAAAGGGGGGTGGTGGCCGGAGCCACCTATGTTTGAGATAAAAGGTATGACACCAAGAAGAATTATCCTTGGGTTCATAACCAATGCTCATCTTTGAAGCACAAGTGCCATCAAGAATGGCCGATGTGAAAGACTTGATCGCTTTATGCATAATTGGGGGAGGGAAAGTTCATTGAGAGAACAACACTCCCCCTATATATGTCCATGCCTACACCAAGAACTAGATATAATGCGAAATGAGGTGCAGTGTGCCTAGTTTCAATCCACATTACTTGAATCAATGATATTTAGCTCATGCCTTAACTCCTGGAACCTTGCTTCATCCAGGGGCTTAGTGAAAATATATGCAAGTTGCTCTTCAATGTTGATGAAGTGAACCACAATATCACCACGCTTGATATGCTCACGAATGAAGTGATGACGAATATCAATGTTCTTGCTCTTGCTATGTTGCACCGGATTGAGGGAAATCTTGATAGGACTTTTATTGTCACATAGAAGATGCACTTTGTCACAAGTGACACCGTAATCCTTTAAAGTTTGCCTCATCCATAGCAACTGTGCATAACAACTCGCAGCTGCAACATACTCTGCTTTGGTGGAAGACAATGAGACACAGATCTGCTTCTTTGAATACCAACTTACGATTGAACGACCAAGGAATTGACATCCTCCACAAGTTGACTTCCGCTCCACACAGTCTCCCGCCTAATCTGAGTTAGAATAGCCCTCTAGGTTGAAGTTTGCTCCTTTGGGATACCATAGGCCAAAGTTTGGGGTATGAGCCAAATATCGAAAGATTCGTTTGACAGCCATATAATGGCTTTCCTTTCGTCCAGATTGAAACCGTGCACAAATCCCTACACTCAACATGATATCCGGTCTAGATGCACAAAGATAAAGTAGGTATCGAATCATGGAGCGATATACCTTTTGATCCACTGCTTTACCATTGGGATCACTCTCAAGTTTGCATCTGGTTGGCATGGGAAACTTGACCGGTTTCACATCCTCTAGGTCGAACCTCTTGAGCATGTCTTGGGTGTACTTGGCTTGTTTGATCAAGGTCCCTTATAAACCTTGTTTAATCTCGAACCCGAGGAAGAACTTCAACTCACCCATCATTGACATCTCAAATTACTCGGTCATTAGTGCAACAAATTCTTCGTTGAATGATTCGTTAGGGGAACCAAAAATGATATCATCAACATATAGTTGGCATATGAACAAATCCCCTTTGACCTTCTTGGTAAAAAGTGTGGGATCAATCTTCCCAATTTCAAACTCACGGTCTTGTAACAACTCAGTAAGGTACTCATACCACGCACGTGGGGCTTGTTTAAGGCCATAGAGTGCCTTATTAAGTTTGTATACATGATTGGGGAGCTTGGGATGTTCGAACCCCGGGGGTTGTTTGATATAAACCAACTCATTCAAAGGACCATTAAGAAAAAGCACTCTTCGCATCCATTTGTTGTAATTTGAAATCATGATAAGATGCAAATGGAAGCAGCATGTGTATAGATTCTAGACGAGCAACATGGGCAAAGGTTTTACCGTTGTCGATACCCTCTACCTGGGAGTAGACTTCAGCCACCAATCTTGCCTTGTTTCGAACCACAATCCCATTGGCATCTTCCTTGTTTTTGAAGATCCATTTGGTCCCGATAACATTATGTTCCTCCTTTGGTCTTGGCACTAATTTCCAGACTTGATTACGCTCGAAGTTGTTGAGTTCTTCATGCGTGGCCATAAGCCAATCCTCATCATCGACCGCTTCTTGTACCTGTTGAGGTTCATAATACGAAACAAACGTGTGATGCTCACAATAATTTGAAATTTGTTGACGAGTCGACACTCCCCTTTTCAAACTTCCAAGCACGTTCTTCATCAGATGTGAATTGACGCTCAGCTTGGATGCAATCTTGGCTGCGCGATGCTCCAAGAGTTCTTCGCTTGATAACTGGGGAGCATCAACTTGATCATGTTGCTTGGCCTTCAGTTTTGATCCTTCCTTGGCACCGTGACCCCTCTTAGGTGCTGTAGAAGGAAATTGAGAAGCAGCATCCTGATCAACCTGATTTTCGTTTTGAGTAGTATCACTGGTTTGTTCTTGATCGTGTAGCTGCTCTTGATCTTGATCTTGTGCTTGCACTTGATCTTGGTCTTGTAGCTGCACTAGATCTTCATCTTGAGCAGATTTGGAACCTTATGTAAGCACTTGGACATCATGTGGTGCATCACCATCTTCAACTGGTTGATCTTGTTCTTGATCTTGTTCGGCTGGTTGAGGGTTTTCTCTTCGTTCATCGGAAGCGTGTGGGGCTTGCGAGGGTGATGGATCCACTTGAGTAGGGCATTTTCCTTCTCCTTCGGCCACAAGGGGTTCCTCAATGGGGAGTATTTGACCAATCCCCATTCTTCTTCTAGCTTTGGGAGGAATTTCATCACCTACATCACAAAGACAACTTTGCTCCACTTGGGAGCCATTATTTTAATCAAACTCCACGTTACACGTTTTCTCAATGAGCCTTGTGGACTTGTTGAGGACACGGTAAGCATGAGAGTTTGTGGCATAACCAACAAAAATGCCCTCTTGAGCTCTAGAATAAAATTTAGCTAAATGCGCACCTTTCTTGAGAATGAAACACTTACACCCGAATACCCGGAAGTACTTGAGATTGGGTTTGTTTCCGGTGAGAATCTAATATGGGGTCTTGTTCAGGCCTTTGCGGATATAGAGTCGATTGGATGCATGACATGCTGTGTTGATGGCTTTGGCCCAGAAGTTATATGGAGATTTGAATTCCGCCATCATTGTTCTTGCCGCGCCCATCAATGTCCGGTTCTTTCTCGCTGCCACACCATTTTGTTGAGGGGTGTATGGTGCTAAATATTGATGCCTGATTCCCTCATCACTAAGAAACTCATCCAGGGTGTAGTTCTTGAACTTGGTGCCGTTGTCACTTCTAATCGTCAAAATCTTTGCTTCATGTTGACGTTGAGCTTCGTTAGCAAAGTTGATGACGGTTTGTTGAGTCTCACTCTTCCTCTTGAAGAAATATACCCACGTGTATCTTGAGTAATCATCAACAATCACCAAGCAGTACTTTCTGCCGCTAAGACTATCAAACGATGGAGGACCGAAGAGATCCATATGGAGGAGGCCTCTTAGTTTAAATGAGAGTCGTTAGACGATGAGCAGTTTCATGAATCTTCCCTTCAATACAGCCACTGCAAGCACGATTTCTCACAAAACTCACATTTGTTAGTCCACGAACATGGTCCCCTTCGAGGAGACTTTGCAAAGATCTCATATTGACATGAGCTAGTCGGCGATGCCAAAGCTAGCCCACATCAACTTTAGCAATTAGACAAGTCGCAGTCTTAGTGGGTCGCTGTGAAAAGTTCACCACATAGAGACCATTTTCTACATATCCAACATAGGCTACTTTAAGAGTCATGCTCCACAAAAGGACCACGGTGTCAGAATTAAAGAATGTGGCAAAGCCCATAATTGCAAGTTGACGAACCGAAAGTAAATTGTAAGCAAGGGACTCAACAAGAATGACCTTCTCAATAGATAACTCTTGAGAGATGACCACCTTCCCATACCCAATACCTTGGACGTCGATGCATCAGCAAATTGGACATGGGTGGGCATAGATGGGGAAGGATGCACGTCCACAACTAAGTCTTTGCTTCGAGTCTATGATTTGTTGCTCCACTATCGAGCAACCATGACACCCCACCGGAAGCAAACTCCTGCAATAGATCAAGGCTTGGTTTTACGTACCCATTTTTGAATGGGTCCTTTAATGTGAGAAACAAGGGTCTTAGGAACCCAAATAGCCCATTCAATGGACTCTTAGTAAGAACCAACAAATCTGGCATAAACATGCCCATCACCAGCACGACATAAAACATAAGATGGATTGAGTTTGCTGGTTGTGTTGGTAGGAACGGTTTTGCCCTTCTTGATGCTACCATCCTCCACCTTTTTCATGTTCTCCTTCTGAGTCCCTTCGCCCTCTTTAATAAAGATGTCCATGAGGGTAGAGGATTGCTTGTTCCTGTTCTTCCTTTTCCTTTTCGACTTGGATGTAAGTCCAAGTCCCTCCTTTCCTACAACTCCCTTTTGATTACTCAAAAGGTCATTTAGGTTCTTCTCGCCTTGGATGCATGACACAAGGCCCTTCTGAAGTTGATCCTTCAACTTAGCATTTTCCTCCACAAGATGTACATGCTCACAACAAGGGTTAGTTGTACAAGCATTATCAATTATAACAAAAGGAGGACAAGTACAGATCTCATTGGTAAGCGTTGCTTGGAGTTGATCATGAGACTCTTTCAGGGACAAATGAGCACCTTTCAAGACCTTGTGAGCCTTTTCAAGTGTATCAAACTCCTCCTTGAGTCTGTCATAGCCAACCCCAAGTGCAGCCTTTTCAGACTTAAGCGCAGGTGTAAGGACAATAGGATGATCTAGCTCCTTTTGTAATTTAGCACAATCATCGTTGTGTGACTCCTCAAGAGCCAAACAAAGACTGCGCTCTTTTCTAGCGCAATAGATAATTCATCAATCTCATCGGCATAGTCATGACTATGTCCTTGCAGCTCGGAGATAGTCTCCTCATGAATCTCGATGAGGTCATTAGCCTCACCCAGTTGTTCCAAAAGAGCAACAAAGTGCTTCTTGGATTCTCCTTTTATTTTACACAGAAATTTGTCAAAATCATGCTCATTAAGTTCCACAACATCACTATTATCAACAGAGTTTAACAATGAAGGAGCACTAGTGATGGTGGTCTAAATGCTGGGTGTTACCTGATCGATACCTTTGGCCATAAGGCACTTGGTGATGCGGTTATCGTTGGGGCGTTCAAGAGAGACATCTTGGGAGAGGGGGTGGCAATGGCTACAGTCGCTGTTGCCACCATATCGTCATCGTCATCATCATCGAAGGGATACTCTTCAAGTGCCACCATACACTTTGGATGGGGTTTCTTGACAAAGTTGTTCTTGTTTGAGAAAGACTTGGTTTTGTCTTTGCGAATGAGCTTTCCCCCGTTGTCATCCCTCTTCTCATAGGGACATTCTGCCATGAAGTGAGTCACATTGCCACAATTATAGCATGTCCTCACATGTTGCTTCGTCTTGAACCCACTTGAGTTATTCTTGGAGAAATTGGGCCTTGAGTTTCTCTTGTTGCCCCAGAATTGCCTTGACGCAAGAGCCATGTGCTCGTGATAAGCATACTTAGTGTCTTCGGGGCAGCCTTCCTCTTCCTCCTCCTCTTCTTCTTCTTTAGAATCACCCTTTTCTTTTAAGGCAAGGTTGGGTGAAGCTGTCTTTGACAGAACGCGAGCAACAACATTATCAGCGGTCTTGTTCATGATAGACATTGCAATGAATTCATCCAACACCTCACTGGAGGACAAGTAGTGGAAATCTGGCCGTTTGTGAATGACGGATGACATGGCTTTGTTGAATGGCATGATGGCCTTGAGAAACTTGCGCTTGATCCATGAGTCATCCACATCCTTGCTCCCATGATCCCTGAGGGCAACAACAATAACAGTCACCCTCCGATAGAGATCACGAGGGTCCTCATCTTCCTTCATCACAAACTCATCGGCCTCATCAAGAACCATTTCATAGTTGGACCGTTGAATGCTTTAGCTTCCCTTATACAGCACCATAATGTGCTCCAACAGTCCTGAGCCAGAGTGAAGGGGCGCAACTAAGGAAGATCTTCAGGAGGCACTGTGGACTAGAGAATAAATAATGTGGAGTGATTATATTGATTGTCCGCTTCTTCTCTTGGAGTGAGGTTGCTTGGGTCATGCGGATAGTAGCCGCTTCCTTGGAGGAATTGGTCTCTAAATCCGTGTTGGTGGGTTTAGCCACCAACACCGGTTCGGGAGAACATTTAATTCCCTCAATTAACTCTTTACTTTGTTCGTCAAGGACGTCCTGAGGTTGGCCATAGCCGCATTCAAGTCGTCCCTTGTGACCGAAGTCAAGGCCATGGCCTCGGGTTGCCCATGAGCTCCTCCCTCAACATCATCCATACTCTTCGGGTAGTGAAACCCTTAAAAAAGAGACATGGCTCTCATACCAATTGAAAGGATCAATATGGTTGACTAGATGGGGGGGGAATAGTCAAATACCAATTTTTAGCTATTCTTAACAAGTTAGGGTTAGCAAAATAAAGCTTTCTAAAATGAAAACTAGGTGAGCAACCTATATGATGCTACCAACTATAATCGCTAAGGCAAGTAAGAAATACTCTACTACATTAACATATACAATGTAAAGGTTAGAGATAACCACAAGTGGAACCGATTAAGACGAAGATGTGTTACCGAAGTTCCTTCCCTTTGACATGAAGTACGTCTCCGTTGGATCGGTGTGGAGGCACAATGCTTGCCGATAAGCCACTAGGGCCACCGTATTCTGCTCACACCCTCACACAATGCAAGGTGTCGTGATTCCACTATAGGTGCCCTTGAAGGCGTTGATCGAACCTTTACAAACAAGGTTGGGGCTATCTCCACACAAAGCTTGGAGGCTCCCAACAAGACCACAGAGGTTCACCACAATGGAATGTGGCTCCGAGGTGACGTCAACCGTCTAGGGTGCTCAAACCCCCAAGTGTAACAAGATCCGCAAGGAATTAGTGGGGGTAATCAATTTTCTCTTGGTGGAAGTGTAGATCTAGGCCTTCTCAACCAATCCCTAGAAAATCAACAAGTTTGATTGGCTAGGGAGAGAGATCGGGCACATATGAGCTTAGGGAGCAACAATGGAGTCTTGAAGGGTCAATGGTATGGTTCACGGAGTGGAAGAACCCTTTATATAGTGGGGGAACAAAACCAACCGTTACCCCCACTTACTACACGAGGAGAGCGGTATTACCGCTCAGGGGCAGCGGTACTACCGCTGCCTCCAGCGGTACTACCGCAAGCCCGAGCGGTACTACCGCTAGGACAAGAGTGGTACTACCGCTTTACCCAAGGTAGTGCACGAGCTACTACCAGGCCTACCACCACTAACAAACTCTTCGCAAAAAGTCCGTCATAGCACAACCGCTACGAGAGCTGTACTATAGACCTGGTGTAACATCCCAAAATTATAAATTTCAGAATGTTAATATAATTATTATTAGATTGTTTGTTGGTTGCCTGAGTGATTGAAACTTGTGTGAAATTTGAAACTTTTCGAAACTTTTGAATGAGAGGGAATAAAAGGACTTTCCCATCTCCGGTGAATTCAAATTCAATCTTTTAAAAGCGAAGAGAGAAGATGACACGACTTCTTCAACTATAAATAATTCGAACGGAGATATTTGCATTTGAATTCTTTTGCATTTCCATTCGTTTTCTTCGTGCAAGAAATGCCGGGAAATACATTCAAGAGAGGAGGAACATGACCCTCAAACCCACGGGCATTTTGAAAGTTATTTGAACCCTAAAACTTAGAGGGTCATTTGAAAATTATTTGCAAAAGAAAATAAACCTTTTAGGCAATTTTGTGAAAATAATTTTTTCTGAAGTTTTTATTTCTGCCGTGGAAAAATGCCCATCATCTATATTTTATTTTTCTGATAATTTTATTATATAGAAACTCTTTATTCTGAATTGATTTGAATTCCTTTTTATCGTTTTAGTTTCCTAGTTTTAAAAATAGGAAAGGAATCCCTTTATTTTGGAAAGACCTGCTGGCCCAATAAGACACTTTCCAAACTGGCCCAACACAGAATCATCTTCTTCCTCTGTCTCTCTCACGTCACAGCAAATTTTCCTTCCATGGACAGAGGATCTCCACCTCCGGGATTCGCGAATCACCTTCCCTCCTAGCGCCTCCCGTCGCCTCTATAAGAACCCCCATGAACTCCTCGTTCCATTCCCGTTGAAACCACCCCCTCTCCTCGCCTCTAGCTCGCGCGTCACCTCTCCGGAGTCGGCACCAGAGAACATCACAGGAGCTGCTCCACCTCATCACCCCCTTCCACCCCACCCCCACCTCGCCCTAGTAGCACCCCTGCCGCACCACCCCTCCCGTCGGCCCCCCCTCCACTGCCGCCCCACCCCACCCCGTCCCCCCTGCACACCTCGCCTCCCCTCTGGAACCAGCAACCGGGAGGCCAGCAGCTCCTCCCCTCGCCCCACCTGCAGGCTCCCTCCACCTCGTCGCCCCCCCTCCTCCCAGGAGCGCCACCGCCCCTCCGCTGGATCCCCTCCCCACCGGCGACCAACCCCACCGGAGCCCTCCCTCCCTCGCTACTCCAACCACGGGAGCTACCCCAGCCACGGTAAGGCTCCCTTCTTTTTTTTTCTTTTACTTGCTTCGTTTTTCTTTAGTTTCATCCCTTAGATCAGGATCTACGGTGTAAATTACATAGGGGCATACCCTTTCGGTTTTCTTAAAGAACCGGTTCATCAGTTAAGTGAACCGAAGCATTTTCTTATTTACCGGCCATTCGTTGTTTAGTCTACGCAGCAAACACCCCTTGGCCAATTAGGGAGTGCCACGTAGTCTGTAGCAATTGTTTTATTTTTTCTGTTTAGTTGCAAAAACAGCAAAGTTCCTGTTTTGTTTTGGCCATAACTTTTGATAACGAAGTCCAATGATAGTGATTCTTTTTCCAGTAGCTCACAAATGTCCTGTAGTTTTTCAAA
>NC_058521.1:280884171-280886671 GCF_904849725.1 Hordeum vulgare subsp. vulgare | reverse complement strand
AAGATATTATAACAGACCTACATGTATATGCATAGTATAACAAGAGAAAGGCTGATGGTTATTTTGCAGAAAGCTGATTTTATCCTCATAGCTACCTAATAGTCAAATTTTAATTTCTTTGCTACAATAACTTATATATGGTTGAATTGGCATCTCCAACTCCAACCTATTACCATTATTAAGTTTCCCGTCAAGTTTTATTAAGTGAGTCATCTGTCAAGATCATCCAACAACTGTAATGGCCTAGCTGCTCAAAATTGTCCATAACCGGGGACACGGCTAATCATGATTAGTTTATACACTCTGTAGAGGTTTGCACACTGTACCCACTAGACCCAACCCGAAGATTGAGACGAAGTCTTTCAGAAGCAGTCACCTCCACCCAACGGCAAGCCGGTACACCTATTCATATCTACATCTGCTAGCTTTGCCCAGGCAAGGTTCCCACAACCTACTCAACTAACCTAGAGCCCATATAGCTAGTGGTTGCGCACGGAAGCTACTAGTCACTAAGTCTGTCTGATCTTTTTGAACCTGGGCGGCATTCCACTTACGTTCAGAGGGTAGAAACCATGATGTTCTTGAAACCACCCAACAATACCATATCCGCCCAGAGGTGTATTATTTCCTTAATTACTACTCAAATTTATTTTGTAGTAATCCTCACATAAACTCAACGAATACAGGAACCAATCCCCGTCTACATAGCATAGCAAAACTACAAATACCACGATCTTCAATGACGAGGGATATAGATCAATAGCATAGCAAAAATAATAATAATCCTATACATGCATAAATTTTCATAGGGTGATATGATACTACATGCATAGAAAACAATAGGTAAAGGATGATCAACATGTAACTTGCCTTTATTCTGATTCAGAAGGTCACACTCCTGACAATAGTTTGCGTCGCACTCCGCACAATCTACACGTTACAAACAATCACACCAATCAATCATCACAATCACATAACACCAAATAAAATCATCGGCAATAAAACAACTTGTTTAAAACCAAAGCATAAATAACATGGCAGCAGGTATAAAATCATCTACATGCTGATACGATGACAACGCAAAAAGAATCAACTAAACCGGGTGATCGGTTTGCAAAATATGGCCTCCGGTAGGTTTAAAATAATCTGTTTTAACAAAAAAAAAATCGTAAAACTGAAAACTACTGGTTCTAACATGTTCTACTCATCAATACGAGATCACAGGAAAAAGAATTTCCTGAATCGGAGTTACGAGTAAAAAGATAAACGCGTTTCAAAATTATACCAAGAATCTGACAGAGCTAAAAACAGATTAAAAACATATTGAATTTCGTCCTGAAGCTGTTCATCAGGACTTGATGAAACGGCTCGTGCGTGTGTTCTCACCACGAACAGCGGGGGAAAACGGGTTGGTCTCGGTGCGTCTCCTCCGATGGTGCTCCGGTGACTGTCGGACGAACGACGAAACGAACGGCCGGATGGCGCGAACTCCGGTGAAGTTGCTCCGCGAACTCCAGCGATGATGGTGATGGTCAGGCGAAACGGTGGCGTCCTGGAGTTTCTCGGCGAGATGGGGACAGGTGGCAGATCGAATCTGGAGTTGGGGAAAAACAAATCGGGCTAGGGTCTTCGTTCGTGGGACTTTACTGCGAGGAACAAGTCTGCAGCTCGGTTTCAGGAACCTACGTGGCGAGGTGGGGTCGGCCCTGGGGTTCTAAGCGCTGGGCTCCTGGGAATCGTTTGCTGGGAAGAGTCAATGCGAGGTGGGACCAAGAGTGCTGGGAGCCTGGCATTGGATGCGTGCGTGCCTGGTCAAAGCATGGGCACGTGGTGCTGGTGGTGCATGCACGTAGTGCTGGCTGGGCTCAGCCTTTGGCTCGGCCTGGCCAGCTAGTTTTTTTTTATAAAAGCATGAAAAGTATTAAATTAATAAATATTTTTTTCTAAACAAAAACAAATAGAGAAAAAATAATAATGATATACGTATAAAAATATATATACATATGTATAAAAAAATACATACATATATAGCAATATATATATACATATAGATATATATATATATATATATGTATATATTAAAATGCTAATATAGAAACATATATATAAGTATAAAATAAAACCCCTATAAAAAAAATTAAAGGAACCTAGTTCCACCTAATGCAAATATTTTGAAAATAGTTTTAATGCAATAGGACGAACAACGATCTTTTAAAAACTCAACTAAAAATAATTTGAGAGATTATAAAATTTGCGAAGCCAAATCGGATAACCCCAAATAATATTCTAAACATTATGCACTTTTATTTGACAGGGAAGAAGTCACATTATGTCCACTCCAATAAATTCCCGGAAGTTGCATAGTGAATAGAATTCTCAGAAGAGCAAATAATGCATAGGAAAAAATATGAGATGCATATGAATGATCTATTAACATCCGAACTTAAGAAAATTGGGATGTTACATGTTGTCGGCATTGTCATTGTCGGTGTTATTTTTG
>NC_058521.1:280846671-280861671 GCF_904849725.1 Hordeum vulgare subsp. vulgare | reverse complement strand
ATCAGCTCATCCTTCCGAGGGCACCAGCAGCTCCAGGTCGACGCGTAGACGCTGTAGCAGCTAAGAACCGAGCGTAGATCCCTCTGATTCAAAGACCCCGATGACGCCCGAGCCTTGGCCGCCGCCAAGCTCGTCGCCGGCATCATCTCCGGCCAGATCAGCCCCGGCTAGGTGCAGAAATGAAGCTGCGGGAGACGTGTCGTTCCTCTGGTGCTCTCCGCGCATCATTTGGCCCCCTGTGCGCCGTTTCCGAGCCCCTCCGCCGTGCTGGTGGTCGCCGGAGGCTCCCCGCCGGCAAGGACGACCTCGCCGCCGGTGGATGCCGACGTGGCAAAGCTAACCCAACAGCTCAGCACCTAATCACTCGCTGACAAGTGGGCCCAAGGCCAAGTCAAACCTCAGTTAGGGCTGGTCAGCGCGGGATTAGTCCCAGAGAGGCTGACCAGTGGGGCCCCCCTGTGAGGTTTGACCTGAATAGGTCGGCTGACCTGCTGACGTTAGTGTGATGCAATAAATAGAATTTCCAGTATATAAAACTAATTCAGGAAATTGCTAAAAATTGTAAAAATCATAGAAATTAATATGTAACTCCAATGAAAATAATTTATATATGAAAAAGTATCTGAAAAATTCAAGAATTCTGATTATGCTATTTTCAACCATGTTTAAAAAAGTTATAGAACCCTAAATTGTGGAATAAGGAATAGTTCAATTCTTATAATCACCTTTTAAATGGAATTTGCAAAAATATTCAAATTTCATTATATATACAATGTTCACCACAATCCTAATTACATTTCAGTACCATAACATGACATTTCGTGCATGTTAACATCAAGTTGATCTGAGCATCACATCGAATCAGTTAAACCGGTATCCGAGAATACCCCGTTTGAATTGCTATTCGAATGTGATTCAAATCAACTCTAAACCTAATACATGTTGAAAATAATAACTTATCACCTTGCATTCTCATGCCATGCTCATGCATCATTTTGAGTGCATATGATTGTTATTGAATGTTGCCATTCATTTCGGTAGGCTCTGCACCCCCGGATTCCACTGAATATCCGTCTGACGGATATCGTTCCTCCTCTGAGAAACAAGGCAAGCAACCCCTTTGATCATTCCGATAACCCCCATGTTCTTGCTCCTGCACCTATTTATTGCATTTAAGATCAAATGCTTCAACTGCTTTTGCCACGATAGTTGAACCCACTCCCTTTGCATGACTTAACCTTGTCACAGTAAATAGCCGAACCTTGCAACCTAGCATACCTGGTAGTTGCTTGAGCTATGATGTGCCTTATCCTGCTATGCATGCTATGCTTAGAGTTGTGTATGGTCTGTCATCTGGGAGATGAACAGAAATGTGGAATGTGTTCGGTAGGCAAAGGTTGTGTGTTTAACTTGAGTTGGTAAAGGTACCGGTGAAAGGCTGTGCAGGAGTACATGGCGGGTTGTTTCATTGGAACCGTCCTTAGGAACTGAGTTCCGTGTATGTATTCCAAGACTAGATACTACCACATGCTGGGCCCTGAAATATGACCCCGCTCGTCCTATTAATCGCGTAGTACCCGGTCCAGGAGTTGCAAGTAGTTTCTGGTCTTTATAGTAATGCTGGAGGCCGTGCATGGTGCTGACCTGAGAGGTGGGCCGTGATGCGGTAGGCAGTGGCACGGTGTACCAAGTGGCACCCGGATGGTGGGCTTGGGAACCCTGCGCACATCGTTTGAGGCCGTGGCGGAAACCTCGGCCGGATTTCCGTACGGGTTACTCTCAGATAGGCGATAAACCTGGACTAGGTACTAGTGTGGTTAACGGTCGTGGCCGACTCCCTCGCTGGGCTTCCGCTTGAAGGTTGCCGAGGTGCATGACGTGCACATAGCGATAAGTGGCGAGAGCGTGTGTGACGAAGTACACCCATGCAGGGTTATGATCTATTCGAGTAGCCGCGTCCACGGATATGGACTACTTGGAGACATATGTTGTTCATAGATAACTTCAATGGCTACTCATAAAATTGACAAGATCAGCGTGAGTGTCGTGGACGGCATTTCCGTATGGAGACGGAATGATTCCACGATAGTGTATTGTTGTGGTGTTAGTGGACTCGTGTGCGAGAAATCAAGTTGTCAAAACTAATTTCAAAATGCAAGTTGTCTAGCCACGAGTCAAATGCTGGCTTCCCGCATGAAACCCCACAATACCTTTTGATACCTGGCATGAGTAGTTAGTTCTCCTAAAGTCTTGCTGAGTACCCTCGTACTTATGTTTGCTTAATAAATGTTGCAGAGGTTGCTAACGACCCTAATGGAGGGTTCTTCGTAGACATCGACGACGACGAGTAGCTGGTGTCCCAGCTACGATCTGGCCCTACGTCGGCTCTGTAGTATAGTCAGGCCATGTGCCTACTAGTTGCCCTGTCTGTACCCACACAGTTTATAACTCTTCCGCTGGCTTGTATTTGTATGACTGTTATTATGGGTCGTGAGACCCTTAATGTGTAATATTATGTGTGTGGCTCTTCCGAGCCTCTTAAATAAAGGTTGTATGTTTATGGTTATGTTGTGATGCCATCGATGTATCTATACATATCGGTATGCCATGTGTACGTGTGTCGTACTTGATATGTATGGGGTTCGATTACCTAGTCGTGAACTTTAGTAGCACTCCTTACAAGGAAATGCCCCTTTGTGATCCAACGAGCCTTGGTAGTTCGCTACTGCTCTGGACACATTGGTTGACCGGCATGTGTCCTTCTTAGCTGTTGTGTCTGTCCCCTTTGTGGAAATGTCACGCGACATAATGGAGTCCTTGTAGCTTGCTACGACTCGTCTACGTTCGTTGATGACCGACACCTGCTTTGTTGGGTCATGTATGCCTGTCCTTGTGCGGTACTGCCACTTTGGTTTATGACTAGACATGTCGATCTGGGTTCTTTGACATTGGATTGCTAGCGACACTATGACATACGTGAGTCAAAAGACGCAAACGGTCCCGGCTAAGGTAAGGCTGCAGCCGTGGAGTTAACCGTGCATGAGACCACAAAGGGATGCAATGTGTTACAGGCTGGATTCCTATGGCTTAGGACCGGGGTCCCGATAGCGTTGGTATCAGAGCCTGACTGACTGTAGGATTACTAAGCCAAACTGGACGAAGTTGTGTCTAGAATTTCTTAGTTATATATAAGGGAATTGTTTGTGGAATGGAACGTAACACTCTTGTTCTCTTCTCAAGATATTCTATTCTGGTCATCCTCGTCCTTTCTGTGGGAATTATGGACTAGGTTACTCATCTTCTCCTAGGCTCGTGTTTCTGATCGGTAGATTATAGGACTTCGGGTCGAGAGATATTGGGTTTCTTTTATTCCTAGGAAGCAGGAAGTAAGTTTGATGATCAGAGAGTTGAACTTGATAGTTGAGTGGTTACGCTATTCCATTTTTGGGTTGTCTCAAAATTTGTTTTGAGCAATTACAGTCGTTATGCTGCCCAATTTTGCATTCAGAGCTCTAATGCTTTTGCATTACTCTCTATTTACAGATGCCTGGCCGTCCTTCTCGTCAGGTGGTACGTCTGACCAGGTGCATTGATGTACCGTGTCATACGGCCATGCTGGTCAGGGTGATGTCGGTGTGCGGTTACCGCTGGTACCCCGAGTACACAGTGGAGGAACAGTACCGAGACTTCAACCAGAGCCAGTACATCTGCACTATTAGGGTATTTCCAGACTACCCTGGAGCTGAGAAGCCAATCCATTGGTCCTATGGGTTGGGGGTCACCGTTGACATGGCAGTACAGGATGCTACCTATTCAATGTTGACTATTATGAGAGTGAGACATGCACTGCTGCACAGTTCAGAGTTCTTCTATGTTCCGGCCTCTCAGTCTGGTGAAGAGGGATACCTCAGTGGAGTCTATTTTGATTCTTCTATGGAGGATCCACTTCTGCAGTCCACTGTTGAGATGCTAGAGAACAGAGACAGGGATGCTCGTGCTCTCCGCATGGAGCTTTATGCTACCCGTGCCCGTCTGTGGACAGCTTTGACGCAGCTGGCACCGGTAGTCCAAACAGGGTATGGAGAGATGGAGATGCTGAACCCTGTTAGAACCCATCTTCCGGCCCACGTTGACTGGCCAGCTATAGGAGGAGTCACACCTCTTCGGGGACCCCTCTTACCACCAGTCAGGGGACCAAGGCCACATCCGTGTCCTTATGGATCCCAGGGATCTCAGGCTAGAGTGTTTCCTGATCCGCAGGTTGAGCTTCCAGGTCATGGAGGTAATCTCTATGAGATGTTCTATGCGGATGCGTGAGCTGTGAGCGGAAGGATAGTATGGTAGTAGCCGTACGTTCACAGTCCTGCATGACTTGTGAAGTATGCATGTAATGTGAAATGAATTCCGGAGGCCTAGATAAATAATGTATAAGAACCTTGTAAGCCTCTGATGAGTAGTTTCATAATGCGAGTAGTTTGCTCTTCGGTTAAGTATGTACTGAACTATGTAAGGGTGTGGATGAACCATGGTGTATATATAGCAGTTGCTTGTTACCATGTTGTTCGGATATTCATTTCCGCATTCCGTGTGTTCAGTACATTCTTAATCCATAGTTAGTATTGATATGATATTGGTCTAAGCTATGAGTTTGTTTGTCAGGATGGTGTTCACCAGGTTGAACCGTGCCCCTGCTCATGAGCAAGGTGAGGGTAGTCAAGCGTCGCAGGAAGACCTGCCTCACCCACCTTCTCTGGTAGAAGTGATGCTTGAGGCAGAAAGAAACAAAAGGGAGACCAACCGACTGCTAGAGCGTATTGAGCAGAATACGGCTCGACAGCCTAGGAATGTTGCAGTGTCCCTCAATGACTTTGTGAAGCTGAATCCTCCAAAGTTTCATCATTGCGTCGATCCCCTCGACGCTGATGACTGGCTGTGCAGCATCTCACGCAAGATTCGCTCGACGAATGTGTCTGAGACCGACAAGGTGACCTTTGCAGCGTATTTCCTGGAGGGACCCGCCAATCTGTGGTGGGAGAATTTTGAAGCTATGCGTCCCGCTGAACCAGTGGCCACGTGGGCAGACTTCAGTGCAGCTTTTCGTCTGCACCATATTCCAGAGGGCCTGATGGACATAAAGACAGAGGAGTTATGTGCCTTCACTCAGGGCAAGTTGTCTGTGGATGCCTATAGCCGCGAGTTCGGTAACCTCGCCCGCTATGCAACAGAGGAGGTGTCTACTGACGCCAAGAAGCAAGCAAGATTCCGTAAGGGTCTGAGCCCTGAGCTCCGTCGAGACCTGCGCCTGCATGCGTGTGCAAGTTTCCAAGCCTTGGTCAACAAAGCGATCAGTGCGGAGACTCGTCATACTGACTTCGAAGCCACAAGGAAGCACTCCCGTGACTTTGGCTCATATTCTGGTTCTGCGTTTCCAAAACGCAGGCTGTGGGTTCCAAACAGTTCTCTTCCGCCAAGATACACTCCGAGGCCATCCTACGTGGCGCCTCAGACGAATCAGGCCAACCCTCCAGCAAAAGCTTATGGTGGTCCAACTAGCAATGCTGCACCATGTGCCAACCAGGTGATATGCTACAAGTGTGGAGAACCAGGGCATTATTCCCGTGAGTGTCCTCAGAATGTGGGTGCCAAGCAACCCAGAAAGTCCGTCAGGCAGGCCAAGTCGGGCAAAGCTTATTATGTGAAGCCAACTCCTGCACGTGGTCGTGTGAACTATGTGTCAGCAGAAGAAGCTGTAGAGGATCCTGACGTCATGCTGGGTACGCTTCTTGTTAATCATCACCCAGCGTCCATTCTCTTTGACACTGGGTCTTCTCATTCCTTCATTTCGGAAAGTTATGCACAGTTGCATAACATGTCATTTTGTGATATGCCAATCCCATTGGTTGTCGAAACCCCTGGTAGTAAATGGGAAACCTCTAGGATAACCTATGACAATGAAATTCTAGTAGACAGGCTAGTTTTTCTAGCCTCATTGATAGCATTGAAATCTTCGGATATTAATATCATCTTGGGCATGGACTGGATGTCAGCTCACTATGCCAAGATTGATACTCATTCTAGAAATGTCCAACTTGCCCATCCCTCGGGTGAGATAGTAAATGTCTCCACTCGAGTTGCCAAATGCCAGCTCTATTCCCTAAATGCCAACCCTCTTCCGGAACTTGAAGACATTCCGGTAGTCCGTGACTTCCCGGATGTTTTTCCAGAGGAACTACCAGGAATTCCACCTGACAAAGATGTAGAGTTTGTGATAGATCTTGTTCCGGGAACTGTCCCAATAGCCTGAAGACCTTATAAGATGGCACCCCTAGAGCTAGCCGAACTTAAGAAGCAATTAGATGAGGCCTTGAACAAAGGTTTCATTCGTCCTAGCTCTTCTCCTTGGGCTTGTCCCGTCCTCTTCGTCAAGAAGAAAGACAGAACGGATCGGATGGTTGTAGATTACCGACGAGTTAACCTGGTCACTATAAAGAACAAGTATCCGCTTCCCAGGATCAACGATCTGTACGATCAGCTCGCTGGATCCTCAGTCTTCTCTAAAATGGATTTGAGGTTGGGATACCATCAAATCAAGATTAAGAACGGGGACATTCCAAAAATGGCTTTTGTTACTCGTTATGGCCAATATGAGTACACCGTTATGTCCTTCGGTTTAACCAATGCCCCAGCCACCTTCTCTCGACTGATGAATTCAATCTTTATGGAGTATTTGGATAAATTCGTCGTAGTATACCTCGATGATATTCTCATCTACTCAAAGAATGAACAAGAACATGTCGAGCATCTAAGGCTGGTATTGATGAAAGTTTGAGAGCATCGCCTTTATGCCAAATTTTCAAAATTTGAATTCTGGTTACCAGAAGTGACCTATCTAGGCCACGTAATCTCTGGTAAGGGTATTGCTGTCAATCCGGAGAGAGTTCAAGCTGTCCTTGATTGGACTCAACCTGAATCGGTTAAGCAAGTTAGGAGTTTTCTTGGTCTAGCGAGCTATTGTCGCCGCTTCGTCGAGAATTTCTCCAAGGTTGCAAAGCCTCTAACTGAACTCCTCAAGAAGGATAAAAAGTTGAAGTGGACACCACAGTGTGAGCATAGTTTTCAGGAACTGAAAAGACGCCTGACTTCCGCACCTGTGTTGCTACCACCAGATTTTTCTAAGGACTTTGTTATCTACTATTGCGACGCCTCGCGACAAGGATTAGGTTGCATTCTCATGCAAGATCGTCATGTGATCGCATACGCATCTCGACAGTTGCGTCCACATGAGGATAATTATCCCACACATGACGTTGAGCTTGGAGCTGTGGTCCATGCACTAAAAACCTGACGACATTACCTTCTGGGTAATCGTTGCGAAATATTCACTGATCACCAAAGTCTGAAATATATCTTCACCCAGCCGGATTTGAATCTCAGGCAAAGACGGTGGGTTGAGTTGATCTCGGATTACGACTTAAGGATAACTTACACCCCGGGGAAGGCCAATGTTATGGCCGATGCGCTAAGTCGTAAATCTTATTGTAACAATTTGATGCTACAACAAGGTCAACCACATCTCCATGAGGACTTTTGGAAGTTGAATCTTCATATTGTTCCTCAAGGATTCCTTTCTACCCTGGTGGCGAAACCTACTCTTAAGGATCAAATTATAGCTGGCCAAAAGCGTGACAAGGGTATATCACGGATCAAGGGGAATATTTTTAGCGGAAACGCTAAAGAATTTTCCATGAATGATCAAGGTGTTGTGTTCTTCCAGAATCGTTTAGTGGTTCCTAAGAACCCACATCTAAGGCAGTTAATCCTTAAGGAGGCTCATGATTCTCCTCTCACCATTCATCCCGGTAGTACTAAGATGTATCAGGACCTACGCCAGAGGTTCTAGTGGACTAGGATGAAGAGAGAAATTGCTTAGTTCGTTGCTAACTGCGATGTTTGTCGTTGATTTAAGGCAGAACATCAAAAGCCTGCTGGCACCCTTCAGCCTCTAGCTATTCCTGAATGGAAATGGGATAAAGTTTGCATGGATTTCATTACCGGATTTCCCAAGACCAAAAAAGGAAATAATGCTATCTTTGTGGTCATTGACCGTCTTTCCAAAGTGGCTCATTTTCTTCCTGTTCGTGAGAGTATAACAGCTAGCCAGCTAGAAGAGTTATATATCTCTCGAATAGTGTCTCTTCATGGTGTTCCCCTGGAAATTAACTCGGACCGTGGAAGTATCTTTACTTCTCGCTTCTGGGAAAGTTTTCAGAATGCCATGGGGACTCACTTATCTTTTAGCACTGCTTTCCATCCTCAATCAAGTGGTCAAGTTGAAAGAGTGAATCAAATCCTAGAAGATATGCTCCGAGCTTGTGTTATTTCGTTCGGTATGAATTGGGAGAAGTGCCTTCCATTCGCCGAATTCGCTAATAACAATAGTTATCAATCAAGCTTGGGCAAAGCCCCTTTTGAAGTTTTCTATGGACGAAGATGTCGAACCCCTCTTAATTGGTCAGAAACCGGAGAGAGGCAACACTTTGGCCCGGATATGATCCAGGATGCAGAAGAGCAGGTTCGCATAATTCGTGAAAAGTTGAAAACAGCCCAGTCTCGTCAAAAGAGCCAATATGATCGTCATCATAAGGCTCTGACCTTTGAAGTTGACGAGAAGGCTTACCTTCGGGTTACACCTTTGAAGGGTACCCATCGTTTCGGTATCAACGGAAAGTTGGCTCCTCGTTACATTGGTCCTTTTCGCATTCTTGCCAAACGAGGAGAAGTTGCCTTAGGAACTGAGTTTCGTGTATGTATTCCAAGACTAGATACTACCACATGCTGGGCCCTGAAATATGACCCCGCTCGGCCTATTAATCGCGTAGTACCCAGTCCAGGAGTTGCAAGTATTTTCTGGTGTTTATAGTAATGCTGGAGGCCGTGCATGGTGCTGACCTGAGAGGTGGGCCGTGATGCGGTAGGCAGTGGCATGGTGTACCAAGTGGCACCCGGATGGTGGGCTTGGGAACCCTGCGCACATCGTTTGAGGCCATGGCGGAAACCTCGGCCGGACTTCCGTACGGGTTACTCTCAGATAGGCGATAAACCTGGACTAGGTACTAGTGTGGTTAACGGTCGTGGCCGACTCCCTCGCTTGGCTTCCGCTTGAAGGTTGCCGAGGTGCATGACGTGCACATAGCGATAAGTGGCGAGAGCGTGTGTGACGAAGTACACCCCTGCAGGGTTATGATCTATTCGAATAGCCGCGTCCGCGGATATGGACTACTTGGAGACATATGTTGTTCATAGACAACTTCAATGGCTACTCATAAAATTGACAAGATAAGCGTGAGTGTCGTGGACGGCATTTCCGTATGGAGACGGAATGATTCCACTATAGTGTATTGTTGTGGTGTTAGTGGACTCGTGTGCGAGAAATCAAGTTGTCAAAACTAATTTCAAAATGCAAGTTGTCTAGCCACGAGTCAAATGCTGGCTTCCCGCATGAAACCCCACAATACCTTTTGATACCTTGCATGAGTAGTGAGTTCTCCTAAAGTCTTGCTGAGTACCCTCGTACTCATGTTTGCTTAACAAATGTTGCAGAGGTTGCTAATGACCCTAATGGAGGGTTCTTCGTAGACATCGACGACGACGAGTAGCTGGTGTCCCAGCTACGATCTGGCCCTACGTCGGCTCTGTAGTATAGTCAGGCCATGTGCCAACTAGTTGCCCTGTCTGTACCCAGACAGTTTATAACTCTTCCGCTGGCTTGTATTTGTATGACTGTTATTATGTGTCGTGAGACCCTTAATGTGTAATATTATGTGTGTGGCTCTTCCGAGCCTCTTAAATAAAGGTTGTACGTTTATGGTTATGTTGTGATGCCATCGATGTATCTATACATATCGGTATGCCATGCGTACGTGTGTCGTACTTGATATGTATGGGGTTCGATTACCTAGTCGTGAACTTTAGTAGCACTCCTTACAAGGAAATGCCCCTTTGTGATCCAACGAGCCTTGGTAGTTCGCTACTTCTCCGGACACATTGGTTGACCGGCATGTGTCCTTCTTAGCTGCTGTGTTTGTCCCCTTTGGGGAAATGTCACGCGACGTAATGGAGTCCTTGTAGCTTGCTACGACTCGTCTATGTTCGTTGATGACCGACACCTGCTTTGTTGGGTCATGTATGCCTGTCCTTGTGCGGTACTGCCACTTTGGTTTATGACTAGACATGTCGATCCGGGTTCTTTGACATTGGATTGCTAGCGATACTATCACATACGTGAGTCAAAAGACGCAAACGGTCCCGGCTAAGGTAAGGCTGCAGCCGTGGAGTTAACCGTGCGTGAGATCACAAAGGGATGCGATGTGTTACAGGATGGATTCCTATGGCTTAGGGTCGGGGTCCTGACACTGTTGTTGTTGTTGTTTTTGTTGTTGTTATTGTTCGTATTGTCGTTGTTGTCATCGTCGTCGTCATCATTGCCATCATTATCTTCATTGTCGTCATCGTCGTCGTCGTCATCATCACTATCATCATCTTCATTGTCGTCGTCATTATCATTGTCAACGTCGTCATCGCCGTTGTCGTTGTTGGTGGTGGTGGTACTGTTGTTGTTGTTGTTGTTGTTGTTGCCGTTGTTGTTGTTGTTGCCGTTGTTGGTGTTGTTGTTGTTGTTGTCGTCATTGTTGTTGTCGTTGTTGTTATTGTTTTTGTTGTTGTTGTTTTTGTTGTTGATGTTGTTGCTGTTATTTTGTAACATCCCAATTTTCTTAAATTCAGATGTTAATAGATCATTCATATGCACCTCATATTTTTCTATGCATTATTTTGTTCTTCTGAAAATTCTATTCATTATGTTAATCCGATTCAGGAAATTCTTTTTCCTGTGATCTCGTATTGATGAGTAGAACATGTTAGAACCAGTAGTTTTCAGTTTTACGAAAATAAATTTTTTTTTAAACAAATTATTTCAAACCTACCGGAGGCCATATTATCCAAACCGTAAGTCTGATTTAGTTGATTCTTTTTACGTGGTCATCGTATCAGCATGTAGATGATTTTATACCTGCTGCCATGCTATTTATGCTTTGGTTTTAAACAAGTTGTTTTATTGTCGATGGTCTTATTTGGTGTTATGTGATTGTGGTGATTGATTGGTGTGATTGTTTGCAACGTGTAGATTGTGCGGACTGCGAAGCAAACTATTGTCAGGAGTGTGACTTTCTGAACCAGAATCAAGGCAAGTTACATGTTGATCATCCTTTACTTATTATTTTTCTATGCAGGTAGTATTATACCACCCTATGAAAATTATGCATGTATAGGAAGAATATTATTTCTATGCTATTGAGCTATATTTCCTCGTCATTGAAGATCGTGGTTTTTGTAGTTTTGCTATGCTATGTAGACGGGGATTGGTTCCTGTATTCATTGAGATTATGTGAGGATTACTACAAAATAAATTTGAGTAGTAACTCAGGATATAATACACCTCTGGGCGGATAAGGTATTGCTAGGTGGTTTCAAGAACATCATGGTTTCTACCCTCTGAATGTAAGTGGATGCCGCCCAGGTTCAAAAAGATCAGACAGACTTAGTGACTAGTAGCTTCCTTCAGCGACCACTAGCTATTATGGGCTCTGGCTTAGTTGATCAGTCGTGGAAACCTTACCCGGATGTGCCAGCTGATGTAGCTATGATAGGGGGGATGGGCCTCCTGTGGGACTAGGTGACTACTTCTGAAAGACTTCGTCTCAATCTTCGGGTTGGGTCCAGTGGGTACAGCGTACTAACCTCTACAGAGTGTAAAAAGTAATCATGATTAGCCGTGTCCCCGGTTATGGACAATTTTGAGCAGCTAGGCCATTACAGTTGTTGGATGATCTTGTCAGATGACGCACTTAATAAAACTTGGTGGGAAACTTAATGATGGTAATAGGTTGGAGTTGGAGATGCCAATTCAACCATATGAGAATGATTGTAGCAAACTAATTAAAACTTGACTATTAGGTAGCTATGAGGATAAAATCAGCTTTCTGTAAAATAACCATCAGCCTTTCTCTTGTTATACTATGCATATACATGTAGGTCTGTTACATTACTTTTCCTGTGTAAGTTGCCAATACATTCAAAGTATTGACCTATATGGCTGCAACGTATCATGTTGCAGGATATTCACACGAGGAGTAAGGTACCGTTAGGGTCGCGAGTCTTCACTCAACATCGCAAGTGGGCTATGATGGGACTCATCGTTATTATTCTGCTAGTTTTCCGCTGTTTAATAGAATAAAGCTAGCTAAGTGCTATGCAGATTGTTATATTTTATAAATTCTGGATCATACGTTATTATAAATGATGCACTTGCTATTCTGGTTTTCATCTATATTGTGTGTGCTAGCGAGTCGATCCAGGGACTAGCATAGTAAAGCACAGAGACTCAAATCCTTCGAGGTTTGGTAGTTACATGTTTGTTGTTGTTGTTGTTGTTGTTGTTGTCGTTGCTATCACTATTGTTGTTGTTGTTGTCGACATTGTTGTTGTTGTGTTGTTGTTGTTGTTGTTGTTGTTGTTGTTGTTATCGTTGTTCTCATCCCTGTCATTGTGGTCATCGTTGTAATCGTTGCCGTCGTCGTTGTTGTCGTTGTTGTTATTGTTATTGTTGTTATTGTTGTTGTTGTTGTTGTTGTTGTTGTTGTTATTGGAGTCATCGTCGCCGTCGTCATCGTTGTCGCTGCTATCGCTGTTGTCACTATTGTCGTTGTCGTGTAACATCCCAAATTTTGGAATGTTAAAATAATTATTAGGTTGATTGTTTGTTTGATTGAGTGATTGAAACTTGAGTGAAATTTGAAACTTTTGAAAACTTTTGAATGAGAGGGAATAAAATGACTTTCCCCTTCTCCGGTGAATTCAAATTCAATTCAAAAGCAATGAGAGAAGATGACATGACTTCTTCAACTATGAAGAATTTGAATGGAGTTTGCATTTGCATTCTTTCAAATTTTTTCTTTTGCATTTCTATTTTTTTTCTTCCCCGAGAAATACCCCGAAAATTATTCTTCCAAGCAAGAAAGAGCAGAGGAAAATGGCCCTCCCAAATCAGGGGTATTTTTGAAAATCCTTGAGCCATGAAAAACCAAGTTTATGGAGAAAAAAAATAATTGCAAAAAGAAATAAAGCCTTTAGGGATTTTTTGAAAAAAATATATTTTCAAAGTTTTTATTTTTTCCTTGGAAAAATGTTAAACAAATTCTCTTTTTTCTACTGATAATGTTGGTATATAATACCCTTATATTCGGATTTTATTTTATTCCTTTTTATTATTTTACTTTCTATTTTTTTAAATAAAAAAGGAAACTTTTTCTTTATTTAGGAAAGCGCTTGAGCGCTTTATAGCAGATCTGGGCCGACCCCCCACCAGGCCCGGGATATCCTTTCCCTTTGAGCCGGCCGATCGACCCTGTCTTTCCCCTCTCTCCCTCGCCGACCTGCGGGACCCACCCGTCCGACCCCTGCCCGAGCCGGTCGTCCCCCTCCTCTTTCCTTTCCCCTCGCCCCTCACTTCCTTCTCTCACCGCCGCCTCGCCGGACTTTCCTCCTCTCCCCGGATCTCCCTCTCCTTCCCTCCCGAGCGCCCCCTCTCCCCTATAAAGCCCCCTACCCCTCCTCGCCCCGTTCCCCCCAAGAGCCGAGCCTCCCCTCGCCCCACGCCACCGCGCCGCCTCGCCGGAGCCGAAGCTCCGGGAGCCTCTGCAGCTAGCCGCCGCGCCTCCCCGCGCCACCTGCTGCCACCAGAGCCTCCGTCTGCACCGCCGCACCGCGTTTCCCAACCATCCCAAGCCCCTCGCCACCCTCGCCGCCTAGCCACCTCGTCGGAGCTTGCCGAGCCGGCCGAAGCTCCCCGGCGCCCCGCCGCTCGCCCCCGGCCACGCCTTGACTCGCCGCCGCCACTGTTGGACGCGGGAGGCCAGCCGCAGTCGCCCCCACCCCTCGGCCTCGCCGGAGACCCACCAGAACGGCCTCGCCGTTGCCACCTCCGCCTCGGCCGGCCAGGACCTCGCCGGAGCTCCTCTGTAGCAAGTAACTCCTCCTCTCTTTTTTCTTTTAACTCCGGTAGCCGTTAGATCTTTCATCTGCGATGTAGATTAGAGTATAGATAACCCTTCGGTCTTTTAGATAAAACCGAACGGTTTTCCGTCACTTATTAGTTAGCCGAAGAGTTTGTTTAGATTTTGGCCGTTTTCTAATAGGACTCGCAGCGCACACCTCCTAGCCACACAGGACACGCCACGTGGACCCCCTGTTCACTATTTAGGTTTTCCTTTTTTTAGTGTTAATTCTGAAACAGAGAGAGTTTCAATTTTCTTTTGCTCATAACTTTTGATCCATAACTCCAATGGAGTTTATTCTTTTTCCAGTAGATCACAATTTTTCTGTAGTTTGTAAAAACATATAATTTGTCTTGTTGTTGTTGTTGTTGTCATTGTTGTCGTTGTTCTCGTCATTGTCTGTGTTGTCGTCGTGATCATCATCGTCGTCGTCGTCGTCGTCGTTGTTGTTGTTGTTGTTTTTGTTGTTTTTGTTGTTGTTGTGTTGTTGTTGTTGTTGTTGTCGTTGTTGTTGTTGTTCTTGTGTTGTTGTTGTTGTTGTTGTTGTTGTTGTGTTCCTGTTGCTGTTATTGCAAATGTTGTTGTTGTTGTTTTTGTTGTTGTTGTTGTTCTTGTTCTTGTTCTCATTTTCATCGTCTTCGTTGTTGTTGTTGTTGTTGTTGTTGTTGCTGTTGTCGTTGCTGTCGCTGTTGTCGTTGTTGTCGCTATTGTCGTCATTGTTGATGTTCTTGTTGTTGTCGTTGTTCCCGTCATTGTCGTTGTCGTCGTCGTTGTAGTCGTCGTCGTCCTCATCGTCGTCGTCGCTGTTCTTGTTGTTGGTGTTGTTGTTGTTGTTGTTGTTGTTGTTGTTGTTGTTGTTGTTGTTGTTGTTGTTGTTGTTGTTATTGTT
>NC_058521.1:280831671-280839171 GCF_904849725.1 Hordeum vulgare subsp. vulgare | reverse complement strand
TATTTAATCAACCTTGCATCACTCATGTTATGCAGTCAACCGAAATCCCGTCTACTCAAGCATAGCAATATGAAATTTGTCGTCCCGGGGCCATGTATCGGGGTTGTTGTGTGCCTACCACATGATACTACAATCTATACTAAAATTTCCAAGTACCTACTCAGCATGCAATTGGGCATAGGATGGTAGAAGTACGATGCATAAAACATAGGTGATAGAATGATCAAAGTGACTTGCCTGGTATTACTTGATGAAGATAGTCGCTCTCAAAATACTGATAATTCTACTCGCCACACTCCGAGCAATCTATCGTAAATGAATAGCATTCAATAAACATTCATGCCAAAAAGGAAGAACCAAGAGAACATAAGAACAAAGCATGTCTAGGTGCAAAATAACGACGTACTAAGGTTTAATAAAAAGGTCCTAAGTGTGTTGTAAAGTGAAGGTGAAAGGGGTCAACTCAAAAGAGTCAAAGGATGATCAACTATCGCTATATAAGCTCAACTTGCATACACTATGGGAGATGATAAAAAAATATTGGGAGAACAACATGAATGTTGTTTGACAAATAATATAAGGCATAAGAATTTATTTATAGAAAGAATTTCTTGAAATGGAGCACTACAACGCAAGTTATAGCGAATTGAAGTATGAATAGAATTTGAATTCCATAAAGGTCAAAAGTATTTGAATTGGAGCATGGTTGTTATGAATAGGAAATTACATAGCAGTAGTGTTTAGGGGCAAAAGAAATCAATGGAAAAGGTGCTACTGTTTGCAAGGCAAGATCAAATGAATGTTCGAATACAAATTTGAATCGCTCAAATTTGTAAGGTTCAAAGGTCGAAACTAATGATGCTACTAGATATAGGAGATCAATATGAGCGTGTAGAAAAAAGAATTACTAGATTTGAAATAGAGGATCAAAAGATATACATATTTGAATATAACATTGAATAGGCTTAGAACGATGTGAACACTTTTGGGCACTAATAGATAAATCTGATTTGATCAAAATTATAAGTTGAAAAGTTAAAACTAATGATACAAATAGGAATATTACTTTGATACGAATCCGACGCAATTGGATTCATCTAAAACGGAGCTACGGATAAAAAGATATGATCAAAAGAAGTTTGAATATGAATATGAACAATATCGAAATTTGAAAATTTCAAAAAAGTTGATATGATAGGTTCATCGGATAGGTGGGATAAAGACGAAACTCCAGGCATTGGTTTCATCTAATTCGGATAAACGAGTAAAAAGTTATGGCTATTTGAAAAATCAGGGCCAAGCTGTTTTACGGAAGAAAATTGCTACGTCTAAAAGAATTCTAGTACTAATGTGTCAATACGAAGACTAATTAATATATCTAATTACTCTACCGTATACTAGTGTAGGAATATTAGTCTAGAAATAATAAACTACGGGAGTATAAAAAAGATACGAAGAGAAATACCTTTAGAATGCAGAGTAAGAATTAATTTCAATGAGGAGACGACTTCCAGAAATCCAGCCGAAGAGAACGAAAAAATATTTTTATTTAATAAATGTAGTTAAACCAAAAGATTGATTTAACCCCAAATAGATGATTTTTGGATGCTCCTATGGGTCTATATTTATATGTGAAAGGGAGGTGTAAAGATCCATAGATGGGCAATGTGGGACTAAACATATACGTATTGTAGTCAAACTATAAAAAAAGACGGAAACAGAGGTGCCGCATGGGCCAAAATCGACCAGCCTGCATGCACACGACGCACACACACGTGCATGGCCACATAAGCTTCTTTTTTGTTTTTTTGTTTTTTTTTTGCGAACGAACAATTTTTTTTAAAACCAAGAAGAAAAACGTATAAATGAAAAAGAGAGAACATTTTATATAGACATATTATATATCAAAATTTTCACAATAAAATTTTCTAAAACATGAACATATTTTCAAAACCAAAAAAAATACTTTTTTAAAAAAATATATTTTTTGCAATAACTTTAAAATGAAAAGGAATTTGAATTAAAATAAATTGCAAATACTTAAAATTTGAATCAAGACATTGTCTGTGATTTTGGAGTGTCATTTTGCTCCTCTCGTTTGATTTTTTTTAATCAAAGGGTTTGAAAATATTCAAACTCAAAATTGAAAAGGGATTCACAATAGAAAATTTTGGGAAAGTTATTTTATTCCCTCTCATTTTTTTTTGAGAAGTTTCAAATTCCACTCAAGTTTCAATCACTCAAACAAACAAACAATCAATCTAATAATTATATTAACATTCCAAAATTTATAATTTTGGTATGTTACGAACTACCACACTTAAAATGAATCTCGTCCTCGAGATTTGAAGAGGCTAGACAGAAAAGGTTATGGTTTGGGGGGTCTTCTAACAAATATAGTCTCGTGCAAGTGGGGTGCCACCACACTTAAAATGAGAGTTACTGGTCGCTCAAATTTTTAACAATCCTTGGGGTCTTGGCATCTCGCTCGTCACATTCTTCATGGTAACTTCTTTGGTGAAGTTCTTCCATTATATTCATAATGTTTCCATCAAAATCGAGGGTTCCTCTGTTGATATAAGATTCTTCCTTCACTTGGTCTTCTGAACTGACAAGTCTCGTGACCATTCTAAATAACCTATCGATGATTCTCATGGTGGTCTACCATTTGTGGTTATCCTGCAGAGAGAAGGGTCTTGGCTTCACCCTCACCGTAAAATGTCCGACGCGTGACAACGATTTCCATGTACATGGGGCTTTCATCATACCATTCTGAGGCTTAAACAAAAGCTTCAAAGAATGTCGTCTCTCACTATGGGTAAGTCTCTCAGATTTACCATTCCGAATAGCAAGAGAATGATAATAGTAAGTCGTCATGGTGGCCAAACCATGTCGCACTAAAATCATTACCTTGTATAAGGTTTAGTGAATCTCGTATTCTAACACTTGGGCATCCTCACAAGCGTTGCAGAGTTTCTCTTGTCGACGAACGAAGTTCGGATAATCCATTGGTTCTGCAAGCTCAACAAAACATCTATCGTATCTTCACAACTCTCGGGTTTTCGTATGCTCCTATGAAAACGTTTGCTGATCCGTGTTTCCTTCTCCAAAAAGATAGTACTTGGTCCTTGTTAGTCCCGGGGTCTATGGGTTTCAGGCATACTTGGGGTAAATGTGACACTGAGCTGGGTAGTGGGTGGTCCCTTCACAAAGGAAACAAGTCAACTGACTAGTTGGGCATTCCTCAGCTGGGTGATTTTCTTCCCAATGAGTGCATCCATCCTTGTGTTCCTCCTGGGTGTGTCCTATTTCTCCACAAATCTTGCATGCACAAGTCTTCTTCTTCGGATTATCATAGCACTTATGAATAAGACGGGATCTTAACAGAGTCTTCTTGAATTCGTCCCAGGTTTCTGCTCCACTAAATCCTTGTATGGCATGATGCATTTTCCATCGGATTGCAACACTTTGTGTAAAGTACTGAAGACCGTGTTCCACTTCATACTTCCTTGAGATCAAGTTGCTCCCGAAGTGGTTCTCCATTTTCTGAATCCATATTTCAGTCTCCAGTTGGGTCATTGGTCCAGAGACTACAAGTCCAGCTTCATACTCCATATGGTAGGGTTGAGGTTTTGGGGATGAGACGGGTAAGAGAGGGAGGGAGATACACACAATACAAACAATATTTTTGGGAATAGGTTTTGTTTGTGGCCGTCGGAAAACACACACCAATGACGGCTCACAAATCATCGTAACTAACGTGGGTATATAATTGGGGTTTGGACTTCTAATGGTCATATAAATATTTGAACGCTTCGGGGTCTTCGAGTTCTTCGGGTCTTGAGAGTCTTCAATTTGTGTAGCTTCAATTGCATGATGAAATCCTGTTTACTTTGAAGTAGAACTCCGTTGATTCTTCATGAGGTCAAAGGGGTAAGGGGATTGTATAACTATTTGAGGTGAGAGAGAACATTTGATGAAATCAGAAGAGATGAGAAGTGAAAGGTGTTCTCGAAAATAAGATTTTTGAGAGATCCTCTCCTAAGAAGTTTCCAGTTTCTAGGGTCACGTCCTACAGTCAACACGTGCTCTGATACCATTTTTGTAGCGACCCGACTAAAAACGAGTAAAGCCTCTGTGTTTCTGTGCCATCCCTAGATCAGTATGGTGGCACACACAGTACATCAATGTATATATCCAAGTGCAGTCGCATGTAAATAGCGTAAAACTGATATATACCTTAAATATCTCAACGAAAGCAGTCAAGGGAGTGGAGTCCCAATAAACACCAACGGCAAGTTGAGTGTAGACCGTAACCCTGAATCGTACTCTTACTCATCGAAGAAAAAGATCTGCAACATAAGACGTTGCAGCCGTGTAGGTCAGCATATTGAATATGCCGGCAAGTCACATATGAGAGGGGGAAAAATATAATCATTTGTCTCTACATGCATAAATGGCAGGTGGTGTTGTAAGTTTTAGCGTAAAGCAAATTTTCTCCTACAACAAGAGGGGCTAAAAGCAAAATATCACTACGCTGTTGGTTGTTAATGAGATGGTTTCGCCAACCAGTTCTCATACCCAGGTTATCAATAATACCCACATCAAATAGATATAATGGTGTTGAGAATTCCAGATAACTTCAGTTCCTTTGGCTCAAGTTGTCCATGACCGTGGACACGGCTAATCGATTAGGTTTGAGTACTCTGCAGAGTTTTGCACACGTTCCCCACAAGATTTGATCGCCTCTGTGTATGTCCTCGCACTTCAGGGTGTTTGAAAACCGGATGATCAAAACATGGTCTTTCAACGGGTCCCTCTGAATCCCTGTCGGTGCCCATCCAATCCTACCGTTCTTCTACATCTTCTAGCACGGCCTGTCCAGAGTCGCCGCGTTGTCCAACCAAGCCAGAGCCCATAATGACTTGTGGCTGTGCAGGTAAGCCTTGGGTCTTGAAAATATCCGTCCGTCTCTTTGAGCCTGGGTGAAGCTTTTCGCAGGATGTCATGGCCTCTCCAGCATCCCGGGTCATCCACTGGGTTCTCTAGGGAGCTGATCAACCGTCCTTCACCTAGAGTTGCATTACTTCCGAGGTCTTGAAAATCTTGTCTTAACCGGTCTTGATTATTTAATCAACCTTGCATCACTCATGTTATGCACTCAACCGAAATCCCGTCTACTCAAGCATAGCAATATGAAATTTGTCGTCCCGGGGCTAAATATCGGGGTTGTTGTGTGCCTACCACATGATACTACAATCTATACTAAAATTTCCAAGTACCTACTCAGCATGCAATTGGGCATAGGATGGTAGAACTACGATGCATAAAACATAGGTGATAGTATGATCAAAGTGACTTGCCTTGTATTACTTGATGAAGATAGTCGCTCTCAAAATCCTGATAATTCTACTCGCCACACTCCGAGCAATCTATCGTAAATGAATAGCATTCAATAAACATTCATGCCAAAAACGAAGAACCAAGAGAACATAAGAACAAAGCATGTCTTGGTGCAAAATAACAACGTACTAAGGTTTAATAAAAAGGTCGTAAGTGTGTTGTAAAGTGAAGGTGAAAGTGGTCAACTCAAAAGAGTCAAAGGATGATCAACTATCGCTATATAAGCACGACTTGCATACACTATGGGAGATGATAAAAAATATTGGGAGAACAACATGAATGTTGTTTGACAAATAATATAAGGCATAAGAATTTATTTGTAGAAAGAATTTCTTGAAATGGAGCACTACAACGCAAGTTATAGCGAATTGAAGTATGAATATAATTTGAATTCCATAAAGGTCAAAAGTATTTGAATTGGAGCATGGTTGTTATGAATAGGAAAGTACATAACACTAGTGTTTAGGGGCAAAAGAAATCAATGGAAAAGGTGCTACTGTTTGCAAGGCAAGATCAAATGAATGTTCGAATACAAATTTGAATCGTTCAAATTTGTAAGGTTCAAAGGTCGAAACTAATGATGCTACTGGATATAGGAGATCAATATGAGCGTGTAGAAAAAATAATTACTAGATTTGAAATAGCGGATCAAAAGATACAAATATTTGAATATAACATTGAATCGGCTGAGAACGATGTGAACACTTTTGGGCACTAATAGATAAATCTGATTTGATCAAAATTATAAGTTGAAAAGTTAAAACTAATGATACAAATGGGAAGATTACTTTGATACGAATCCGACGCAATTGGATTTCATCTAAAACGGAGCTACGGATAAAAAGATATGATCAAAAGAAGTTTGAATATGAATATGAACAATTTCGAAATTTTAAAATTTCAAAAAAGTTGATATGATAGGTTCATCGGATAGGTGGGATCAAGACGAAACTCTAGGCGTTGGTTTCATCTAATTCGGATAAACGAGTAAAAAGTTATGGCTATTTGAAAAATCAGGGCCAAGCTGTTTTACGGAAGAAAAGTGCTACGTCTAAAAGAATTCTAGTACTAATGTGTAAATACGAAGACTAATTAATATATCTAATTACTCTACCGTATACTAGTGTAGGAATACTAGTCTATAAATAATAAACTACGGGAGTATAAAAAAGATACGAAGTGAAATACCTTTAGAATGGAGAGTAAGAATTAATTCCAATGAGGAGACGACTTCCAGAAATCCCGCCGAAGAGAAGGAAAAAATATTTTTATTTAATAAATCTAGTTAAACCAAAAGATTGATTTAACCCGAAATGGATGATTTTTGGATGCTCCTGTGGGTCTATATTTATAGGTGAAAGGGAGGTGTAAAGATCCATAGATGCGCAATGTGGGACTAAACATATACGTATTGTAGTCAAACTAGAAAAAAAGAGGGAAAGAGAGGTGCCGCATGGGCCAAAATCGGCCAGCCTGCATGCACACGGCGCACACACACGTGCATGGCCACATAAGCTTCTTTTCGGGTTTTTTTTTTTTTTTGCGGACGAACAAATTTTTTTTTTAAAACAAAGAAGAAAAACGTATAAATGAAAAAGAGAGAACATTTTATATAGACATATTATATATCAAAATTTTCACAATAAAATTTTCTAAAACATGAACATATTTTCAAAACCAAAAAAAATACTTTTAAAAAATATATATATTTTTTGCAAAACCAAAACCAAAATTTTCTAAAACATGAACATATTGGAATTTGAATTTCAAATAAATTGCAAATACTTAAAATTTGAATCAAGACATTGTCTCTGATTTTGGAGTGTCATTTTCCTCCTCTCGTTTGATTTTTTTTAATCAAAGGTTTGAAAATATTCAAACTCAAAATTGAAAAAGGATTCACAACCGAAAATTTTGGGAAAGTTATTTTATTCCCTCTCATTTTTTTGAGAAGTTTCAAATTCCACTCAAGTTTCAATCACTCAAACAAACAAACAATCAATCTAATAATTATATTAACATTCCAAAATTTATAATTTTGGGATGTTACAGCCAAAGTCGTCGTTCATGTTGTCATCGTTGTTGTTGTTACTGTTG
>NC_058521.1:280821671-280826671 GCF_904849725.1 Hordeum vulgare subsp. vulgare | reverse complement strand
TTTCGTCGGCATTGAGCGCCCCACGGTGCCCCTCATCTCCATGCAGGAGGGGTCCAAGGGGAAGGCACGGCATGGCCCCAGGAGGGGCCACAGTCGAGGGGATATGCATCCCGCCGAAGTACCGCAGATCGCCACCCAAGAAGTCCGCGGGGGGGTCACGTGCATCACGCTCAGGAGACCGAGCCATGTGGAGTGCGAGAGAAGAGGCCTCGGGATGCTCGGCGACTTCCGGATGCTCGGCGACCTCCGGAGCACGCGGTGCTCATCCGCCTCCCCAGCCGCCGAAGGGAAACCTGACGAACAAGGGTTGAGAAGATAGCCCCATAAAGGTAAGACAAGGGGGAACACACGTGCTTACTCGTCAATGGTCATCCACTTCTTCCTCTCCAGAGGCCCTCGCGCCGGGGGGTGGCCGCCCTCGGGCAACCTCGTCTTCCAGCTGGCAGGGGCGACCCAGCAGGGGGACTCGACGACCCTCGAGTGAGGCTCGGAAGTGGGGGCAGAGCTTTCCACCGTCGACCGATTAGCACCACCAACCCAGGCTTGATGCGAAGCTAGAGCCGGGAGGACGGGCGGCGGCGCACCGCCCACCTTGGTCATGGGGGTAACCGCACAACCAGGGTCTTCGGGGGGCCGAACCCCAGGGGGCGCGGCCTCCGGGGAACGCCTTTCCCCCTCAGGAAGGAGCCCCCATTCATCAAAGAGCGAAATCTCCATAGCAAGAGCTCCCGGGGGCTTGAAGCTATACAGCGGTAGGCCGTTCGGGGGAAGTCGTCACAATTGCCGCCGGTCAACCGGCAAAGCAGCTCACGCAAGACATGAGGGGAAAAGGGGACGACTTGGGTCCTCATCGAGTCGTTGGGCCCTTTGTAGGCCCAGATGGGGCGGGAGTGGCACGGGAGGGGAGCTATCAGTTGACAGATAAACTCACGGACCATCATCGCCATCGTCACCCCCCGCACGCATCAGCTTCTCCAGCCGGATCAAGACCGGCGCGAGTCGGGGGTCACTAAGCTCTTCGCGCTCCCACCACAGGTTCGGTGTCGCGGGTGTCGACGGAGGTTGGAACAGAGCTCCGGCCTCGGCAGGCTCAACCTGCACCCACTGCCATAGGAACTCTTCCGCATCGGGTAGGAGCTTAGCGTATAGGACCCCAGGGGCTGTTGCATCTACAGTTCTCAAGGACGCGCTGATAGAGGCGAAGTTGTCCCTGTCTTTCGATGAGATCGTGGGTATCGTTTTGGCAGAGTAGACTTTGACGATCCGACTACGAACATGTGAGGACGTCGTGCCTTAGCAATCGCTAAACAAACTCTGAAAGGTTATTGACCATGCCGGAGCACGATCAACCTGACCACGAAGGTCTGTTTCCTGCACGCAAACGAAGAACAAGCAAGAAACCAATATGCAATCAAGATATTGCGAATATAAGAGGAAAGCTTTATTGATGAAGGTGGCGTTGTGTGACGCTTTTGTCTGGTCGTAGAACACAAACGAAGAAAGCGAAGTTGCAGCTATGGCGAACTTGTAATCTAAACAAAACCCAAGTCTAAACGGTGCCCTAAGGGCTGTATATATGAGGGAATAGAGAGGCAATTTTGTGACCCTTGGAGGAGGGGTCCGAAAACAGCCCTAAACTCGGTTTCCCCACACATACGAACTCTAAAAATAGCCTATATTATGGTATTGTAGCGACCCGACTCAAGACGAGTCAAGCTTCTGGGGTTTCCGTACCATCCCAAGATCATGCTGGTACACACACAGTACATAATGTATATATATTCAAGAGTTCAATCACACAGCTTTACTAATTGAATCTCATAAAGAGTACTTTATTACAATAAAGGATCACAATAAAGTGGCTGAAGGCCAACTCATGAGATATCTAACGAAGACTAGCGGAAGCATCAGGTAGACGAGTCCATCTGACTCCAAGGGCATGTCGCTGAGCGTAGATCTTAGCCTCACTCCTGGTCGGAAAAGTACTCTGCAACATGATACGTTGCAGCCGTGTAGGTCAGCATATTGAATATGCCGGCAAGTCATCAAAGAGAGGAGTAAAAATAATAATCAACTATCTCTACATGCATATTTGGCCGGTGGGGCTAAGTTTTGCAGAAAGCCAGTTTTATCCTACAAAAAGAGGGGTCTGAAGCAAAATATTACTACATTGTTTGTTGTTAACGAGATGGTTCCGCCAACCAATTCTCGTGCCCGAATAGTTGTTAACACCCACATCATTATTAAGTTGTGTCGAGAGTTCAGGGAAAATTCAATGACTTCGGCTCAAGTTGTCCATGACCGTGGACACGGCTAATCGATTAGGTTGGGCACTCTGCAGAGTTTTGCACACGTTCCCCACGAGATTTGATCGCCTCCGGGTTTGTCCTCGCACTTCAGGGTGTTTGAAGACCGGATGATCAAAACATGGTCTTTCAACGGGTCCCTCTGAATCCCTGTCGGTGCCCATCCATTCCTACCGTTCGTTTACATCTGCTAGCACCGCCTGTCCAGAGTCGCCGCGTTGACCAACCAAGCGAGAGCCCATAATGACTTGTGGTTGTGCAGCTAAGCCTTGAGTCTTGAAGTCTCCGTCCGTCTCTTCGAGCCTGGGTGAAGCTTTCCGCAGGATGACATGGCCTCTCCAGCATCCCGAGCATCCACTGGGTTCTCCAGGGAGCCAATCAACTGTCCTTCACCCAGAGTTGCATTGCGTCCGAGGTCTAGAAAATCTTTTCTTAGCCGGTCTAGATTATTATATCAACCTCGCATCAGTCGTGGTATACACTCAACCGATAACCCGTCTACTCAAGCATAGCATTAAGAAATTGTCGTCCCGGGGCCAAGCATCGGGGTTGATGTGTTCCTACCACATTATACTACAACTTACACTAAAGTTTCCAAGTACCTAGGCAGCATGCAAATTGGGCAAAGAAGGTGATGTACCATGCATCGAAAACATAGGTAAAATAATATGATCAAAATGACTTGCCTTGATGATAGTTGTCTTGCTCGAGCGCTTCTAAGTAACACGCTTCGCACTCTGGATGATCTTCCGATACAAACACAAAGCACACCATAAGCAATTCAATCATGCCACAAGTAAAAATAACATCACATGCAATGATTTGCGAAAGCCTAAGCAAAAGAATTTATCACGCGCCGGTATGGCAGAAACTTGTTTCTGTCGAAAACACCAGTACAAATACTTTACAATTTTTGAAACTTCTACCATAGTAAGATTTTATCACTTGGAAGCAGTAGCAAAAAGAATCAACTCAAAATCATTTTTTAAACTCCTGGAATAGGCAAAACAAGGTTTAAACTAAATCTGCTCTAACTTATATTTTAAAATTTCAAACATAGGCAAATTATATGTTTTTAAAAACTACATGAAATTTGTGAGCTACTGGAAAAAGAATCAATGTCATTGGACTTTGGGATAAAATGTTGTGGCCAAAACAAAACAAAACGTTTCCGTTTTTGCAATATAGACAGGAAAACACAAAGCTAACTAGCTAACTAATGGGGTACACGTGGCAAGCTACTGTTGGCTGGGAGGGGTGTTTGCTGCAGCGTTTCGAGCAAACGGCCTAGGCTTAACAAACTCGCTGGTTAAATCATAAGTGGAACTAAAAACCGTTGGTTTTCTCATTTAGACTGAAGGGGTATCTCTACGATCTAATCTAAGCCATAGAATCAAGATCTAAGGGTGAAAAAAAAGAGAACGAAGGAAGAACAGAGAGGTGGAGGGAGAGTACCGTGCTGGCTGGGGTAGCTCCGGCGAGGGCGTCGCCGGCGAGGGGGGGAGGGGGCTCCTGGGCGGTGGGATGGGGCGGCGGCGGCGGGGCAGTCCTCCTCCTCGGGGGGAGGCGCTCGGGGGAGAGAGGGGCTCGGGGCTGCTCCTGGAGGCGGGGCAGCAGGTGGGCAGGAGCTTTTGCTCCGGCGGCTCGCGGCAGAGGCTTGGTGGGCGGCGGTGCGGCGAGATTAGGGTGGGAACGGGGGCGGTGGAGATGGGGGAGTATTTATAGGCCATGGGGAGGGATAGCTAAGGAAGGAGAGGGAGGACTCGGGGTAGGAAATCGCGAGTTCCCTGGGGAGGAGTCGGTCTCGGGCTGGGAATTGGAAGGAGGAAGAAGGGTGGCCGCTGGCGAGGGTAGGCTCGGTCGGGTGGGGCCCTTCGGCCAGTGGGTGGAGGCGGCCGAAAAAAGGGGCAGTCGGCTGGTTTCAAGGGGATTCGGGATCCCGGGGCTGTGGGGATCTCGGCCCAAGCCTATCTAGCGCCCAGGACGGCGGCTCAAAAAAAAAACAAAACCTTCCTAATTTCTAACATTTTTCCGAAACACAAAACAAAAGCTAATAAAAGGGAAATAAATCAAAATATTTATATATGGTATTATATACCAAAAAATCAGAAAAAAAATCTCTACCCGAATAACATTTTTCCAAAGCAAAAATAAAAAGTTTAAAAAAAATGTTTTTTCAGAAATTCCCAATTATCTTTGTTTCTTTTCGCAATTATTTTTGCAAAAGAACTTTGGGTTTCCTTGGCTCAAATATTTCAGAAATTTGCCCGCACTTTGGAGGGTCATTTTCCTCCGCTCTCTCTTGCGTGCAAGAGAGTTTTCTCCGGCCATTTCTCGCGCGAGGAAAAATGAAAATGCAAATCGAAAAGACGAAAGAAATTCACGAGCTAAATTTATTTCAATCACTTATGCATGGATACTTAGCTACAATGTAAAACATTCCCAATTAGGAAAATTGGGATGTTAGAGGTATTTAGAAATTACATGGGCCTGACCCAAAAATAAGGTGGCGCAACACCTATAATAGCCTATGGACGAAATTTATACGAAAAAACAATGAGAACATCGACAGCAATGACAACAGTGACATCAACGACAACAACAACAACAACAACGACAAGAACAACGACAACAACGACTACGACGAGAACAACGACAACAACAACAACTACTACTACAACAAAACCGTCAAAA
>NC_058521.1:280806671-280814171 GCF_904849725.1 Hordeum vulgare subsp. vulgare | reverse complement strand
AACGCGTTTCAAAATTATACCGAGAATCTGATAAAGCTGAAAACAGGTTAAAAACAGATTTTATTCGCCCAGAAGCTGTTCATCGGGGTTTGTTGAATCGGCTCGTGCGTGCGTTCTCACCACGAACAGCGGGGACAAAAGGAACCGTCTCGGTCTGGCTCCTCCGATGGTGCTCCGGTGGCGGTCGAACGGACTCCGGTGATGGCGGCTCCGAGAACTTCGGCGAAAACGGATGAACTCCGGTGGTGCTCCGGCGGACGGGGCTCTGGTGTGCTCTATGGTGGGTTCCTCGGCGAGATGGGATTCTCCCTAGGTGAGGACGGTGGCTTCGCGGTGGTCAGGAGAACGGAGGGTGGCAAATCGAATCAGGCAGTAGGGAAAAACGAATTGGAACAGGGCTTCGGTCGTGGGAATGAGAGTCCTACTCCGTTCCTAGCAGAAAATGAGGCAAGGCTGTCGGGCCATGCCGGCTCGGGACAGGAGTCCCTGGGACTCGGTCCCTGGAGCTGCCTCGCTAGAATCTGGCACCTCATGGTGGTGCTGGTCCAAGCAGGAGCGAAGGGAGGCTGGGGCTACCGGGCGTTGCACGTGGCCTCGTGGGCAAGTGGCCTCGTGGGCGCTGGTGCGCTGGGTGTGGGGTCCTGGCACTGGGTGCCTGGCTCGCTGGGGCAATGTCCCTGGGCGATGGCTGGGACTTGGCTCGGTGGAGACCAGGAGCGATGGGGCTGGTCAACGCTGGCTGGGCTGAGCCTGGCTCGGCCTGGCCAGCTGGTGGGTTTTCCCTTTTTATGAAAAAAAAAGAACAAATAGCCTCAAAACAAAATATATATATATATATATTTCCTAGCTAACAAATACAAGAAATCGTATGTACTAAAATATATATACACAGTATAATACTTAAAAAAACAGAAAAATATATACAACTAATATATATATATATATAATATATACATATACATATAATATATCTCTAATATATTCTATATATATATCCTATATCTATAGGAACCCTAGTTCCACCTAATGCAAACATTTTGAAAATAGTTTTAATGCAATAGGCCACGCGAATAGCATTTGAGAACTCAATTAAAAATAATTTCGAAGATTATAAAATTTGCAAAACCAAATCAGACAACGTCAAATAATATTCTAAGAATTATGAACTTTAACTCGACAGGATAGAAGTCACATTATCTCCACTCCAATAAATTGCCCGTAGTTGCATAATGAATAGCATTTTCGGAAGAGCAGATAATGCATAGGAAAGAAAATATGAGATGCATATGAATGATCTATTAACATCCGAATTTAAGAAAATTGGGATGTTACAAACCTATCCCCCTTCAGATGAATCTCGCCCTCGAGATTCGGGTTAGCTAGCAAATAGGTGTGGGTGATCCTGCTTGAAATCCTACTCTCATTCCCAAGTAGCCTCTTCTTCGGTATGATGATCCCACTAAACTTTGCATAATCTGATTGCCTTGGTGCGAGTAATTCTCTCTACTCTCTCCAGAATCTTAACATGCTTCTCCTTATATGTCAAGTCAGTCTGCAACTGAATTGCCTCAAGTGGCACTGTATCTCTCAAAGGAACGTGTGCCATCTCGGCATGACACTTCTTCAGATGGGATACGTGAAACACAATATGAACTCGTGACAAAGCTTCTGGCAACTCCAGCTGATAAGCTACCTCTCCTCGACGCTCCAATATCCTGTAAGGCCCCACAAAGCGTGGTGCTAGCTTACCTTTGATTCCAAACCTCTTAATTCCACGAAGTGGTGAAACTCTAAGGTATGCACGGTATCCTACCTCATATGTCACCTCCTTACGCTTTGCATCTGCATAACTCTTCTGTCTGGACTGTGCTATCTTTAGCCTGTCACGAACCAACCTGACTTTCTCCTCGGCATCTTTAATCAAGTCTGGTCCAAAGAACTGACGCTCTCCAACCTCATCCCACATCAATGGTGTCCGGCACTTCCTACCATACAGAAACTCAAACGGTGCCATCTGCAAACTAGCCTGATAACTGTTATTATATGAGAACTCTGCATCTGGTAAATTATTATCCCAACAGGACCCGTAGTCCAAAGCACAAGCTCTCAATATATCCTCCAATATCTGATTCACCCTCTCAGTCTGCCCATCTGTTTGTGGATGGAATGTTGTACTGAACTCCAGTCTAGTACCCAATGATTCATGCAACTGACGCCAAAATTTAGAGGTGAAGTGAGTACCTCTATCAGACACTACCTTCTTTGGAACTCCATGCAGACAGACAATTCTGGACATATAAATCTTGGCTAGCTTAGCACTGGTATAGGTAGTCTTTACCGGGATGAAGTGAGCGACTTTAGTCAATCGATCAACAACTACCCAAATAGAATCATAACCTGATCGAGTCCTGGGTAATCCAGTGATCAAATCCATACCAATTGGATCCCACTTCCAATCAGGTATAGGTAAGGGTTGTAACAAACCTGCTGGTTTCTGATGTTGTGCTTTAACTCTCTCGCACACATCACATACTGCAATATACTTAGCAATTTCCCTCTTGAGGCTAGGCCACCAAAATCTCTCCCTCAAATCCAAATACATCTTAGTATTACATGGGTGGATAGAGTAAGGTGAATCATGCGCCTCCTGAAGGATCAACTTCCTTATATCTGCATCTTGAGGTACACAGATACGCTTCTCAAACCATATGGTTCCATGTTCATCCTCATTGAAATCTTTTGCCTTCCCTTTTAGCATATTCTCCTATATCTCAGTAATATACTTATCATCCTTTTGAGCTTCTCCAATTTTGTCAAGCAAGGTAGGCCTTACGTCAAGTGTAGCCAAATAGCCTCTAGGGACCATCTCCAATCTCAGATTTCTGAACTGCTCATGTAACTCCGATGGCATATCATCAATATTAATTGCATTAGCATGGCTTCTACGACTCAATGCATCAGAAACAACACTAGCCTTACTAGGATGATACTGTACATTCAAATGATAATCCTTAATAAGCTCCAACCATCTCCTCTGCCTGACGTTCAACTCCCTCTGAGTAAATATGTACTTCAGGCTCTTATGATCAGTAAATATATCACAATGATTACCAACAAGATAATGCCTCCAAGTTTTCAATGCATGCACAACTTAGGCTAACTCCAAATCATGTGTAGGATAATTATGCTCATGATTCTTAAGCTGACGTGAAGCATACGAAATAACTTTACCTTCCTGCATCCAAACACTCCCAAGTCCCTGACGAGAAGCATCACAATATACCTGAAAGTCTTTGCGTATGTCTGGGAAAGTTAAAACTGGTGCTGTGACTTAACGTTGTGTCAACTCCTGAAAGCTAGCTTCACAATCATCAGTCCAAACAAACTTATTCCCCTTATTCAACAATTCAGTCATAGGGTTTGCAATCTTTGAGAAATTCTCAATAAACCTTCTGTAATAACCTGCTAAGACCAAAAAGCTGCGCATCTCACCAACTGACGTGGGTGTCTACCACTCTGTAAGAGCAGCAACCTTGGATGGATCAACTGCAACTCCATTACCTGATATAACATGGCCAAGGAATACTACCACATCCAGCCAAAACTCACTTTTACTGAAGTTGGCATACAACACGTGCTCCCTCAGTTTCTCCAACACCAAACGCAAATGCACTTCATGCTCTTGCTTATTCTTGGAGAACACCAATATAACATCAATGTAAACAACCACAAATTTATCCAAGAACTCCATAAACACCTTGTTCATCATATTCATGAAGTATGTTGGGGCATTTGTCAATCCAAATGACATAACAGTATACTCATACAACCCATACCTCGTAGTGAAAGCGGTCTTTGGAATATCTTGCTCACGAATCTTTAATTGGTGATAACCAGAACGAAGATCAATCTTAGAAAACACAGTAGCTCCCTCCAACTAGTCAAACAGATAATTTATCATAGGCAAAGGATACTTATTCTTAATGGTTACCTCATTCAGGGAACGATAATCAACACACATCCTCAAGGTACCATCCTTCTTCTCCACAAACAAAACAGGGGCTCCCCAAGGTGATGAACTTGGGCGAATAAATCCTTGTGCCTGTAACTCCCTCAACTGCTTCTTCAATTCCTCCAACTCTTGAGGAGGCATTCTGTATGGTTTCTTTGCAATAGGCCCAGTACCAGGCATCAAATCAATGAGAAACTCAATATCTCTATCTGGTGGCATACCTGGCAACTCCTCTGGAAACACATCTAGATAATCCTTCACAACTGGCACCTCTTCCAGGCTACCCCCCTTAAGAGATTTCACCTGCATCCTCTTATGCTGATACTTACATACATATTTGACTCTCTTCCCTCCTGGTGCACTGAGAGAAATAGATAGACTAGCACAATCGATAACTCCTTCATATAATTGTAACCAGTCCATACCCAAAATAATATCCAGACCTTGTGACTTCAATATGATCAAATCTGTAGGGGACTCATGCTTCCCAATAGACAAGTTTAACTGATGACAACCAACACCTGCTATCATCTCAGCTCCTGGGGAACTCACTCTAATAGGCATCCTAAGGGTTTTGGTCGGCAATCCATGTTTATCAACGAATACCCTATAAATAAATGAATGCGATGCACCAGTATAAAAAAGAAGAAGAGCGGGTATTGAATTGATCAAAAACTTACCAATCACTGCATCTGGCTCATTATAGAACTCCTCCACATTAACGTGGTTAACATGACCCTTTTGGAAGGGGTTTGGCTTGATGACTCCAGAATTCCCATTACCATTATTGCTCTCTGGGCATGCATTGGAGTAGTGGCCCATCTTTCTGCACTTGAAGCACTGGACCTGATTAAGGTCTCTCTACACTCGCACATTCTGGCGGTTCTGGTTATTATTACCTCCATTACCATTTCCATTACCGTTGCCATTGTTGCCCTTGTGTCCATTATGATGATGATGGCCATTATGATTGTGGCCATTACCTCCACTATGATTATGTCCATTACCTCCATGATGATGATGTCCATTACCTCCATGATTAGGATATGAAGTGCGTGGCTTCTGCTGTGGTCCTGGATTAAACTTGTTGTTGCTATACTTCCTCTTGCGGTTCTCTATTGCCTGATGCTTTCCCTCAAGCACAATAGCTTTATCAACAAGCTCCTGATAATTACCAAAACTGTCCACAGTCAATTGAACTCCGAACTCATCATTCAGGCCCTCCAAAAACTTCTCCTGTCTAGCTGCATCAGTATTAACATTATTAGGAGCATAACGTGCAAGTTTATTGAACTCCTCCACATACTCATTAACTGAGCGACCTCCCTAACGCAAGATGCAAAACTCCTTCTTCTTTAGACTCATGGCGCCAGCAGACACATGTGCGGCGCGGAAAGTTGCCTCAAACTGTGCCCATGTGATAGTATCAATGGGATAGGTGACCAAGTAGTTGTCCCACCAAGCTGCGACAGGACCCTCCAATAGTTGTGAGGCAAACCTCACCCTCTCTGCATCTGTGCATCCAACGGTCTGCAGGTTCCTACCAATAGAACGAAGCCAATCATCCGCCATAATAGGTTCAGGGTTGCTGGAGAACCTCTGAGGATTCAACCTCAAGAACCTAGTGAGCATATCCATAGGTGGGGGAGGCGGTGGGTTGTTGTTGTTATTGTTGGCCAAACTCTGGGCAAGCAACTGGATCAACTGGCCTTGTCCCTCAAGTATCTGTCGCACGTATCCTGGCGGTGCATCATTGCCACTTCCATCATTGTTGCCTGCTCCTGCATTCCTGTCCCTAGGCTCACGTCTCGACGACATCTGGTGGGCAAGAATAGATAAGAAAATAGATAAAATAGGTCTAGAGGAATATAGATATTCTACCCATATGCATATTATGATCAAGGTAACATATATGAGGCAACAAAACACCATTGCAATAACACAAACAAGCATGAGAATAATCAAACATATCTATATATATAGTCGATTAATTCTGAGAAGATCTGAGTTTAACAAACAAGCAAAGTAACAATGAAGCAAGCAACCTAGTATCGTCATGCCACAAAGCGGGCTTAAACAGATACGCTAACACGTTAATATCGCAAATAAAACAAGATAAGTGGTGGTCTCAGCACTAGTTCCTACTTAAGCTGGTCAAGATACTAGAGTGGTTATCTAATGAAAGAGTAAGATGTAGACAAAGTTTATAGAATAAATTTTCACTCATATGGCTTTGCTAATCCATTTTCTAGGGTCACGACCTACAGTCAAGGCATTGCTCTCATGCCATCTGTAACGACCAAACCTCGAAGGATTTGAGTCTCTGTGGTTTACTGTGCTAGTCCTTACTCCTCGTCTGAATATCCTGCAACATGATACGTTGCATCCATATAGGTCAATACTTTGAATGTATTGGCAAGTTACACAGGAAAAGTAATATAACAGACCTACATGTATATGCATAGTATAACAAGAGAAAGGTTGATGGTTATTTTGCAGAAAGCTGATTTTATCCTCAGAGCTTCCTAATAGTCAAGTTTTAGTTTGTTTGCTACAATAACTCACATATGGTTGAATTGGCATCTCCAACTCCAACCTATTACCATCATTAAGTTTCCCATCAAGTTTTATTAAGTGTGTCATCTGTCAAGATCATCCAGCAACTGTAATGGCCTACTTGCTCAAAATTGTCCATAACCGGGGACACGACTAATCATGATTAGTTTATACACTCTGCAGAGGTTAGTACGCTGTACCCATTAGACCCAACCCAAAGATTGAGACGAAGTCTTTCAGAAGCAGTTACCTAGTCCCACAGGAGGCCCATCCCACCTATCATAGCTACATCAGCTGGCACATCCGGGTAAGGTTTCCACGACTGATCAACTAAGCCAGAGCCCATAATAGCTAGTGGTCGCACAAGGAAGCTACTAGTCACTAAGTCTGTTTGATCTTTTTGAACCTGGGCGACATCCACTTACATTCAGAGGGTAGAAACCATGATGTTCTTGAAACCACCCAGCAATACCATATCCGCCCAGAGGTGAATTAAATCCTTAATTACTACTCAAATTTATTTTGTAGTAATCCTCACATAATCTAAATGAATACAGGAACCAATCCCCGTCTACATAGCATAGCAAAACTACAAATACCACAATCTTCAATGACGAGGTATATAGATCAATAGCATAGCAATAATAATATTCCTATACATGCACAAATTTCATAGGGTGATATAATACTACATGCATAGAAAATAATACGTAAAGGATGATCAACATGTAACTTGCCTTGATTCTGGTTCAGAAAGTCACATTCCTGACAATAGTTTGTGTCGCACTCCGCACAATCTACACGTTGCAAACAATCACACCAATCAATCACCACAATGACATAACACCAAATAAGACCATCGGCAATAAAACAACTTGTTTAAAACCAAAGCATAAAAAGCGTGGCAGCAGGTATAAAATCATCTACATGCA
>NC_058521.1:280796671-280799171 GCF_904849725.1 Hordeum vulgare subsp. vulgare | reverse complement strand
GGCGAGGCCACCCCGGCAAGCCCTCCTTGCCGGGAAAGTGTTCAAGGCCCCCGGCAAGCCCTCCTTCCCAGGGAAGTGACCAAGTCACCCGATGGAGTCTCCAGGCCAGCAAGCCCCTCTTCGCTCGCCAGGTGTCCCCCTAGTTTCTACCACAATCCGACCAATCCAACACATCCCTCGTGTGCCATCACAAGGTCCAGGTGTCGATTCACTTGGGTACGTGTCGCAACCACCTTGCGGTAGGTCAGGGGTCAGACAAGGCATTTACTGCCCCTCACACCACCGACGAAGTAGAGCGGTGAACAATGTTCACTGTGCATCCCGTGAGCACACTGTTGGTTACCCCTTTGCCTATAAAAGGAGGCTCAAAGATCATTCTTAGGGGTTGAACTATTTGGGGATCAGAGACTCCCTAATCACCTACTAAGTTACTGTAGCAAAACCACCCTACAGTAAGCACACAATACAAACTAAGCAGGAGTAGGGTTTTACGCATCAAGCGGCCCGAACCTGGGTGAAAAGGACCTTGCCGGTGTTGATTGCTAGTTCCGCTCTCGATGCCATACCTCTCTCTCCCTGCCAAACGCTCAAGGGACTCCTCGAGTTTCCCATAGGTGTTGGTTTTCGTCGACAGGCGGGAAGGGATCCCATAGCAGCCAGTTTTAAAGGGGGACAGGGGAACATGCGCCCCTTCCCAAAGGCGTTCTTCGCGAGCAAAGTACTTGCCTGCGCTGCAGGGATGGGCCCGAGGATGACGTTTTCCCTACTGGTGGGCGGCGCGACTTCGTTGCACTAGAACGAAAACCTTTGGAAGATGCCTTTGGAACCCTCGTACGCTCCCACCTCCTTTGCAGTAAAGGGAAAACTACCTCGTCCTGCGATCTGCTGCTCGCTTGTCCTTTCCTGACGTGACCCATGACTCCTGAGGCCCGGCCTTGCCTCGGAATGTCTGCCGCTTCGGAGGTGTCCTGAGGAGGTCCCCGGCGGGTCTTGATGCTGCTCCTCCTCATGAGGCTTGGCCTCCTGTGAGGGCCTTCCCGGGTGACATCGCACCAGTTGATCTTGGGATGGTGAAGCGTGCCGTCCCTGGGCCCCAGGCAGGCAGGTCAGGGTTGGCTTCTTGGCGGAGCCTTGAGGGTGGCCCGAAGCATCGCTGGCCGTAAACACCTGCGGGACGGGCGTTTAAAACGACGAGCCCGTCCTCTCCGCGCATCATGTCCTAACATGCGTCTGCCGACCGTCTCCGCCCCCTAATCATTCCGCCGCCAGCTCTCCCTTTTGTCGATCCAGCCGCTGGTTCTTCCTCTAACCCACGCGCGTCAAGTCGTTGCTGCCTTGTTTTCTCCATCATGCCTCTGAAAGGGGGGAAATGTGGAGGCTCGTGGGGCCCGACCGTCCCTACGGCGCCGTGGCCCACGCGGGAACGGTCAACGGTGGTGAACCTCGAGGGGTTGAAGAAGGTTCAGCTGGGAGTTGCTGCCGACTCAATGAGTGGGGGGCCACCCAGATCTGGCCGGGCTCATGGCCTCGGAGGGAGAGGGTGTCCCCCGCGGTTCCTCTCCATTTCGAGGCCCTCATTTATGGTATACTGCCGCCATTCTCGGGCTTGATCGATGCAGTGCTTTCGGATTACCAGATCCATGCGCTCCACCTTGACCCCCGTTCTTTGGTCCTACTCTCGACCTTCGCGTTCTTGTGCGAGGCTTTTGTTGGCGTTACTCCTTCTGTGGCATTGCTCCGCCATTTCTTCTCCCTTGAGTTGATCTGCGAGGTGCAGTGCTCCAGGTGCGCGTCCTTGAGAACTGTCGATGCAACAGCCCCCGGGGTCCTATATGCTCAGCTCCTCCCCCAAGCGGAAGTGTTCCGGCAGTGGTCGGTGCAGGTTGAGGCTGCCGAGGCTGGAGCTCTGTTCCAACCTCCGCCAACACCCGCGACACCGAACTGGGGGTGGGAGCACGAAGAGCTTAGTGACCCCAGGCTCACGCCAGTATTGATCCGGCTGGAAAAGCTGAGGCGTGCAGGGGGTGATGATGGTGCATGAGTTTATGTCTTGACGTATTGCTCCCCTCGAGCGCCACTCCCGCCCCATGTGGGCCTACACAGGGACCACCGACTGGATGAGGACCCAAGTGGTCCCCTTTTCCCCTCATGTCTTATGTGAACTGCTTCGCTGGCTGACCGGCGGTAATCCTGAGGAGCTTCCAACGAACGGCCTACAGCTGTATAGCTTCAAGACCCCGGGAGCTCTTGTCGTGCAGATGTTGCTCTTTGATGAATGGGGTCTCCTTCCTGAGGGGGAAAGGCGTTCCCCGGAGGCCGCAACCCCGGGGTTCCGCCCCTCGAAGACCTTGGTTGTGCGGTTACCCCCATGACCAAGGTGGGCATTGCGCCGCCGCCCGTCCTCCCGGCTCTAGCTTCGCGTCAAGCCGGGGTTGGTGTTAGTGATCGGTCGACGGTCGAAAGCGCTGCCCCCCACTTCCGAGCCTCGCTCGAGGGCCGC
>NC_058521.1:280776671-280784171 GCF_904849725.1 Hordeum vulgare subsp. vulgare | reverse complement strand
AACGACAACACAGACAAGAACGACGACGACGACAACAACAACAACAACAAACACGACGACGACGATGACGACAACAACACCATAAACAACAACCAGAACAACAACAACAACGACAACAACAACAGCAAGAAAAACAACAACAACAACAACAACAAGAACAACAACGACAATAACAACAACAACAACAACAACGACGACGACGACGACGACGACGACGACAACAACAACGACAACGACGAGGACGACAAACATGACGACGACCACCACCACCACAAAGACGACGACAACATCCATAACAACAACAATAGCCACAACAACAACAACAACAACAACAAAAACAACAACAAGAACATCATCATCAACGACAACAACGACAACCACGACGACGACGACAATAACGATGACAATTAAGACGACGACGATGAGGATGAGGACGGCGACGACGAAAACAACGACATTAACGAGAACAATGACAACAACGACAATGACGAGAACAACGACAAGAAAAAACAACAACGACCACAACAACAACAACAAGAAGAAGAACAAGAACAACAACAACAACAACAATAAGAACAGGAACAACAACAACAACAACAACAACAACAACAACAACAACAACAACAACAACAACGAAGACGACAATGACGACGACTACAACAATGATGACGAAGATGACGATGACGGCGATGACGACAACAACAACAACAACAATAACCAAAACAACAACAACATCAACAACAGCAACAACAATAACAACAACAAGGACGACGACGACGACAACGACGACGAAGACGATAACGATGATGACGACGACAATCACGACCACGAAGACGATGATGACAGGCACAACAACAACAACAACAACAACAACAACAACAACAACAACGACAAGAACAAGAACAACAAAAACAAAAACAACAACAACGACGACGACATGACAACAACAATACTGAAAAGAACGACAATGATGAGAACAACAAGAACAAAGACAACGACGACAACAACAACAACAACAACAACGACGACGACGACGACGACAACAACGACAAGAACAACAAAAGCGGCAGCAACAACAACAACAACAACAACAACAACACGTGGGGACCCCGACTAGCAAGTCGAGTTCTCCGTGCCAAGTGACCCCAAGGATCAATGTTCACTGAACACAGATACTGAATAATAGAGTCTTACATCCAAGTACCGAAATTATTACATCAAACGACCAGAAGGTCGGGTTCAAGAGCGAGGCCTAAAGCCAAATTAAACAGATACATCGAGTAGCGGAAACTCATAAGGGCTAAGCGGTGCCCATGCTATCAAGCCTACACCGACAGACAATCTGACTTGGAAGCGTCCTAGATCGCAGGTTCGTCTCCGACGGCGTACTCGTCGCCAAACTCCGGTCCTTCCATGTCTGGTCAATAATAGAACCAGTGGCAAGCCAATGAGTACTTTGAATGTACTCGCAAACAGCCCATGATATGAACATTTAAAGTGAAAAATAACAGTAACATGCATCTTTAGTGGAATGCAATTTGTTGGTATGATCAGGTATATGCAACAATTTAAAGAACTACTCTTAAAGAACAGTTACAGATATCAACATATCTGCTACGGGTGAACCATCCGGGTTCACCCTATATGCCAAGTCATCGGACTTGTCATAACCTCAATGTATTAATGAGGGCTAAACCATTAGGGTTTACCCTATATGTCAAGTCACCAAACTTGATCATATTATTGTGATTATCATAACAACACCTTTTAACATCACGCACACACACTCTTCGTTTATGCGGAAACGCTGGACGTAGTTTAAGCAGCACCACCCAACTGTCCTTGACCATGCACACGGCTATTTGAATAGTTTACACTCTGGAGAGGTAGTACGCTGGACCCACGAGAAACGAGAAACTTCCATGTCATCCACGACTCGCGGTGTATCACATATACCCGAGGTAAGTACCCGATCATCATCTTTCCCCTGACGATACTAGACAAAGAGGTCCACTCGATTGGTACCCAGCCCACATGTTGTACGTCTTACGAGCACCGACTCTGGACTGTATCAACCATGCAGGGACCAACGGTGTGCGTGGAACTCATAATAATGGCATAATCGAAATGACAGTAGCATGACCCTCATAGATGGTAGCGTCGACCTCATCATGCTTGTGCTCCGAGAAGCCATATGAATAACACCAGTACCATGCAAGTGCTTCGAAGAAGCCTTCGGTACCATCACCGCAATGATGAACCGGCACTGTCATCACATGGAACGGAAAAGTACTTGCTATTCTTGCATGCATCATTTTATATGCTCAAGTCATGGTCAAAGGCTGCTTGCCTTGGTCAGCTAGGTATCCGGGTTCTTCGAGGTCTTCCGCTCCGGATCGTCCGTCACTCGGTAACTCTACCGTCGAGAAAGGAATAAATAAATAATAGCTCTCACTAAAACAGATCACAAAGTGCTTTCGAAAATGTTGCGAATTTTGAATAAATTCAGTTTATTATTTTGGAAAATGTTTCCTATATTTTTTATTAGCTAAGCATATTTATTTAAAAGCAAACAGGAGCAAACAAATGCTTTTAATATCATTTTATTATACCAAAATAGTTTCTGTTTTTGATAAATGTCAAACTCTACAGAATTAATTACTACACATTTTTAGAAAATTACTGGTGGAAGAATCATATTTTTCTACAGGCTAAATATTTTTATAAAAATCATTCAAGTTGCAGGTTAAAAAGAAAAGAAAAAGGCCAAGGGGAAAAGATCCAGCCGGCCCAGCCAGCAGGCCTGGCCACCAGGCGCGCGCGGGCAAGGTTCAAACCTGACCTACGGGCCCCTGGGGTCAGCGTCAGCGGCTGCGCGCGCTGGCTACCCCAGGACACCGACAGGTGGGCTCCACCTGTCGGGTCGTTCTCCTACCTCCAGCCAGAGAGGTGGAGACGGACGCCGGCGAGGCTGCCGTTGTCCTCGGGTCAATTTGGGAGTGGGAACGGGTCCCTCGTTCCTCCGCCTACCTGCTCGTGGTCGGGGCGTCACCGGTGGTGGTCTGGGTCGCCGTCGATGAGGTGACCGTGGCGGAAGGGTTTGGGGTCGGCGTCGAACTAGTGGCTAGGGGCACGGATTCGCTCGGGCAAGTTGGGGGAAATGGTCCTCGCGTCAAGGGGAGTGTAATGGGAGGTCGGGCAGTGCAGGAGCCGACGTGTAGCCGGAGATCGACCGGAGCTCCGAGGCGGAGGGGCCTCGGTCGATCTCGAGCAGTGGGGCTCTGCGAGCTCGATTGGGTGGCTAGGGGGAGTCTACTGGTTGTGCTGAAGCTGCCTGGGGTGCGCTGGGGTGCCGGGGGGACCTATTTATAGGACAGCGGCGGTGAGCCGACTCGGGCGCGCGAGTGACTCACCGAGGCGCGCGTGCGAGCACACTGAGGTGTTGGCCTCGAATCCATGGGTTCGGGACGTGGTTTAGGACCCTTGGTGCATCGGCCGCAGAGGGAAAGCGAGTGGGGTCGAGCCGCAGCGACCGTGCATGCTCGGCCGCGTCGGGCGCGCACGGGCAAGCGTCGCCTGAGCTCTTGCGCGAGGGGAGAGGGTCCCTGGGGGTAGCTTTGCACTGAATGGTTGTCAGGGGAGCGTTTGGACATTACTGGGGAGGTTGGGACTGGCCGGGGCGTTGTCCCCTTGCTGGAGGATCTCTGCAGCGCTCCCAGAGCGCAGTTTTGGCATGCCACGGCATGCTGGCGCACTCTGGGGCACTTGGGACGTGTCCTCCATGTCCTGAGTGTTACTGGGAGTGTGCCTAGCCGTTGTGGGTTAGTGGGAGCTCGAGCCAGTCAAGGGAGGCAAGGAACACTAGTGTTGCCAGTACTGCCCTGCGGCTCAAATTGAAGTTCTTGTCACTGGTGCTTGGAGTTGGGGAGGGGCTGGTTGACTGGGTGCTCAGGGTGTTCTCGGGCTCTAACCCACCAAGTTTCGGGCCTTGCCATTGGGTAAAACAGTGGCTAGGAGGGTTTTTACCTTCCTGTCAGTAGGTGTTCGACAGTGACTTGGGGTGCTTCCACTCCACCACTGGAACTGAAACTTAACAGGTTTGGTCCTGTGGTAAAAACATGGGGTTTCACCAAATTTGAGCTCCATTGAACAAGTTTAGCTTTGTAAACTTGAAAATGCCTCAAAATGACCAGTACTGTCCTTTACAAAGGAAGTGTGGCCAAACAGAGTCTCACAAATCCCATCTTTGGTGTGGAGTCCTCATTTGGGGTGTCAAACACCTCTGCAAAGTTTCAGCTCCATTGGAGAAACTTTGCAATGTACAGTTGTTCCAACTCTTCTCTGGGCAAAGAGGGTTTTTGGCTCATTAGGTGCACTTCCCCACCTTGGATCAAGGTGAGATTTTATGTGAGCACCTAATATGGCTTGGGAGGGCTCCTGTAATTTTATGGGAATTTATTGAGATAATTTCCTTTGGAAACATCTCAAAAAGCTAAAACAGACAGAAATGGTTTTCAGGGTTTTACTCAAATAATATTAATATAAAATAGGGTAGAAAATCTTATATATGGAAAATATATGTCCTTCTGAGCTTCCATGAATTTACTCACAATTTCGTAAGGCAGGAAAGCAATTTTCCTTGTGGGAATATCATTATTGGCCTTAGAAACAGACATAGATATAAAATAGGGAAAAAATATTTTAAATCACCAATTAATGTTTTTAATGAATGAAAATAATATTTGGATCAGATCACCAACTTTGGTTGGAAGTGCCACTTGGCTTCATGAGCTAGTAGTGTATCCCAACATGATGAAGGTGATCTTGATATAAAGGAAAAAGGGTTTTTGAAGAGAGAAAAATAATAAGTTTTTCATGGGATTGAGTCATCAAACAAGCAAGCATTGACTTATACAAGGGTGGACATTGCACTCACAACATTATTTCAAAAAGTTTTAACAAGCTCTGATTTTTGCAACATAAAATGCTTGTGGTGAAAAACAGGGTGTGACACAACAACAACAACAACAGCAACAAAAACAACAACAAGAACAACAACAATAACAGCAACAACAGCAACAACAGCAACAACAACCACAAGGACAAAAACAACGACGTCAACGACAACAATAATGATAACGACGACAACAACGAGAACAACGACAACAACGACAACTACGACAACCGCAAGAACAGCGACAACAAGAACGACGACTACAACATCGACAACAACAACACCAGCGACAACAACGATAAGGATGACGACAACGACGACAACAATGAAAACGACGAGAACAACGACAACAACCACAAGAACTACCACAACGAGAACAGAGACAATAACAACAACAACAACAACAACAATAACCACAACGACAACAAAGACAACAACGACGACAACAACAACAACAGCAACAACAAATACAACGATGACGACGACGACGACGACGACAACAACGATAAGGATGACGACAACGACGACAACAATGAAAACGACGAGAACAACGACAACAACCACAAGAACTACCACAACGAGAACAGAGACAATAACAACAACAACAACAACAACAATAACCACAACGACAACAAAGACAACAACGACGACAACAACAACAACAGCAACAACAAATACAACGATGACGACGACGACGACGACGACAACAACAACAACAACAATGAAAACAATGAAAACAACAACGAAAACAATACCAACAACAACAAGAACAACAACAACGACGAGGACAACGACGACCAGGTCGATAACGATGACGACGACGACGACGACCACGATGACGATGACGACAGCCACAACAACAACAACAACAACGACAACAACAACAAGAACAACAACAACAACTACTACTACAACAACAACAACAACAATAACAAAACAGCGACGACGATGACGACAACAACAATGATGAAAAGAATGACAATGAGGAGAACAACGACTACAACAACAACGACAATAAGAACAACAACGAAAACAATGACAACAACAACAAAAGCGCCTGCAATGACAACAACAACAACAACAACAACAACAACAAGAAGAAGACGACGAAGAAGAACAAGAACAAGAACAAGAACAAGAACAAGAACAAGAACATGAACAACAACAACAACAACCACAACACAAGGACGGCGACGATGACGACGACGACAACAACAACAACAACAACAACAACAACACCAACAAATAACAACAATAACACAACAATAACAATAACAACGAAAACAACAACAACAACAACGACAACAATAACAACAACAACAACGATAACAACAACAACAACAACAACAACAACGAAGACGACAACAATGACGAAAACAACGACAATGATGAGAACAACGACAACAACGACAACATCAACAACAACGAAAACAGCGACAACAATGAAAAAAGTGATAACAACAACAACAACAACAATGAAGACGACGACAACGACGACAACAACAAGAACAAGAACAAAAAGAACAACAACAAGAAGAAGAACAACAAAAAAACAACTATAATAACAAGGGCGACAACGACGACGAGGATAACAACGACAATGACGAGAACAACGACAATAACAACAACAAAGATAGTAGTGACAACAACAACCACAACCTCATCAACGACAACAACAACAAAAACAACGACGACGACAACAACAAGAACAAGAACAAGAACAAGAACAGTAACATCAATAAAAACAACAACAACAATAACAAGAATAACAACAACAGCGTCAACAACAACAGCGTCAACAACCATTACTAACAACAACAACCTCAACCACAACAACAACAACAACAACAACAGCAACAACAAAACAACAACAACAATAGCGATGACGACAACAATAACAATTACAACTATGACAACAACGACAACGACGAGAACAACGATAACAACGACAACTACGACAGCAACAACAACAACGACAACAAGAACGACGACGATCACATCGATAACAACAATGACAACAACGAAAACAACTATAAGGATCACGACAACGGCGACAACAACGACAATGACGAGAACAACAACAACAACGAGAACAACAACCACATCCACAACGAGAAGGAAACAATAATAACAACAACAACAACCACAACGAGAACAGAGAAAACAGAGACAACAATAACCACAACGGCAACAGAGACAACAACGACGACGACAACAACAACAACAACAACAACAACAACAACAACAACAACAACAACAACAATGGCGACGACGACGACAAGGACGACAACGATGACGACGACCACCACCACCAGCACGACGAAGACACAACAACAACAACAACAACAACAACAACAACAACAACAACAAGACAAGGACGACGACAACAACAACAACGACGATGACGAGGAAAACAAAGACAACAACAACAACAATAACAACAACGACGACAATAGTGACAACAACGACAAAAGCGACAACAACAAGAACAAGAACAAGAACAACAACAACAACGATAAGAACAACAACAACAACAACAACAACAA
>NC_058521.1:280764171-280771671 GCF_904849725.1 Hordeum vulgare subsp. vulgare | reverse complement strand
ACAACAAGAACAACAACAACAACGACGACGATGACGATGACATGACAACAACAATACTGAAAAGAACGACAATGATGAGAACAACGAGAACAACGACAACGACGACAACAACAACAACAACAACGACGACGACGACAACAATGACAAGAACAACAAAAGCGCCAACAACAACAACAACAACAACAACATGTGGGGACCCTGACTAGCAAGTCGAGTTCGCCATGCCCAGTGACCCCAAGGATCAATGTTCACTAAACAGAGATACTGAATAATAGAGTCTTACATCCAAGTACCGAAATTATTACATCAAACGACCAGAAGGTCGGGTTCAAGAGCGAGGCCTAAAGCCAAATTAAACAGATACATCGAGTAGCGGAAACTCATCAGGGCTAAGCGGTGCCTATGCTATCAAGCCAACACCGACAGTCATTCTGACTTGGAAGCGTCCTAGATCGCAGGTTCGTCTCCAAAGGCGTACTCGTCGCCAAACTCCGGTCCTTCCATGTCTGGTCAATAATATAACCAGTGGCAAGCCAATGAGTACTTTGAATGTACTCGCAAATAGCCCATGATATGAACATTTATAGTGAAAAATAACAGTAACATGCATGTTTAGTGGAATGCAATTTGGTGGAATGATTAGGTATATGCAACAAGTTAAAGAACTACTCTTAAAGAACAGTTATAGATATCAACATATCTGCTAAGGGTTGAACCATCCGGGTTCACCCTATATGCCAAGTCATCGGACTTGTCATAACCTCAATGTATTAATGAGGGCTAAACCATTCGGGTTTACCCTATATGTCAAGTCACCAAACTTGATCATATTATTGTGATTATCATAACAACACCTTTTTAACATCACACACACACTCTTGGTTTATGCGGAAACGCTGGACGTAGTTTAAGCAGCACCACCCAACTGTCCTTGACCGTGCACACGGCTATTTGAATAGTTTACACTCTGCAGAGGTAGTACGCTGGACCCATGAGAAATGGGAAACTTCCGTGTCATCCACGACTCGCGGTATATCACATATACCCGAGGTAAGTACCCGATCATCATCTTTCGCCTGCCGATACTAGACAAAGAGGTCCACTTGATTGGTACCCAGCCCACATGTTGTACGTCTTACGAGCACCGACTCTGGACTGTATCAACCATGCAGGGACCAACGGTGTGCCTGGAACTCATAATAATGGCATAGTCGTCCTACCTGGCACGACCCCATCACGAGAGTGACACCGATCACTCCCGCCACTAGTAATGTGGCTCTTTGCTAGCACCGACCAGAGTAATCAACAAAGCCCCGTCCCATAAAGGGGTATCGTGGTCGTACTGGTAAGGTTGGGATGGTCGACACAACATAAATCTAATCCCATTTCCGAAACCATACTCACACAAAACACCGGTGCATCACTTCACCAAAAGTGATCACCAACTCATCATCACCCTCGGTCATTAGTGGCACCCGACGGGGTTTTCATAAACTCTTTATTTAACTCATCATCATGCTCATGATAAAATGCTTTTACTTTACTTGTCAACATGGTATTAACATGACCCTCAAGGGGTAGGGTCAAGCTCAATGCAATGATCTTACTCTACTAGTCAACATGAAAGTAGCATGATCCTCATAGATGGTAGGGGCAAGCTCATCATGCTTGTGCTCCGAGGAGCCATATGAATAACACAACTACCATGCAAGTGCTTCGAAGAAGCCTTCGGTACCATCACCATAATGATGAACCGACATTGTCATCACATGCAACGGGAAAGTACTTGCTATTCTAGCATGCATCATTTTATATGCTCAAGTCATGGTCAAAGGCTGCTTTCCTTGGTTAGCTAGGTATTCGGGGTCTTCGAGGTCTTTCGCTCCGGATCCTCCGTCACTCGGTAACTCTACCGTCGAGAAAGGAATAAATAAATAATAGCTCTCACTAAAACAGATCACAAAGTGCTTTTAAAAATGTTGCGAAGTTTGAATAAATTCAGTTTATTATTTTGGAAAATGTTTCCTATTGTTTTTATTAGCTAAGCATATTTAGTTAAAAGCAAACAGAAGCAAACAAATGCTTTTAATATCATTTTATTATACCAAAATAGTTTCTGTTTTTGATAAATGTCAAACTCTACATAATTAATTACTACACATTTTTAGAAAATTACTGGTGGAAGAATCATATTTTTCTACTGGCTAAATATTTTTATAAAAATCATTTAAGTTGCAGGTTAAAAAGAAAACAAAAAGGACAGGGGAAAAGATCCAGCCGGCCCAGCGAGCAGGCCTGGCCACCAGGCGCGCGCGGGCCACGTTCAAACCTGACCTGCGGGCCCTTGGGGTCAGCGTCAGCGGCTGCGCGCGCTGGCTGCCCCATGACATCGACAGGTGGGCTCCAACTATCGGGTCCTTCTCCTACCTCCAGCCAGAGAGATGGAGACGGACGCCGGCGAGGCTGCCGTTGTCCTTAGGTCAATCTGGGAGCGGGAACGGGTCCCTCGTTCCTCCGCCTACCTGCTCGTGGTCGGGACGTCACCGGAGGTAGTCTGGGTCGCCGGCGACGAGGTGACCGTGGTGGAAGGGTTTCGGGTCGGCGTCGAACTAGTGGCTAGGGGCACAGATTCGCTCGGGCAAATTGGGGGAAATGGTCCTGGTGTCAAGGGGAGTGTAATGGGAGGTCGGGCAGCGCAGGAGCCGATGTGTAGCCGGAGATCGACCGGAGCTCCGAGGCGGACGACCAGAGCGCAGTTTTGGCATGCCACGGCATGCTGGCGCACTCTGGGGCACATGGGACGTGTCCTCCATGTCCTGAGTGTTACTGGGAGTGTGCCTAGCCGTTGTGGGTTAGTGGGAGCTCGAGCCGGTCAAGGGAGGCAAGGAACACTAGTGTTGCCAGTACTGCCCTGCGGCTCAAATTGAAGTTCTTGTCACTAGTGCTTGGAGTTGGGGAGGGGCTGGTTGACTGGGTGCTCAGGGTGTTCTCGGGCTCTAACCCACCAAGTTTCGGGCCTTGCCATTGGGTAAAACAGTGGCTAGGAGGGTTTTTACCTTCCTGTCAGTAGGTGTTCGACAGTGACTTGGGGTGCTTCCACTCCACCACTGGAACTGAAACTTAACAGGTTTGGTCCTGTGGTAAAAACATGGGGTTTCACCAAATTTGAGCTCCATTGAACAAGTTTAGCTTTGTAAACTTGAAAATGCCTCAAAATGACCAGTACTGTCCTTTACAAAGGAAGTGTGGCCAAACAGAGTCTCACAAATCCCATCTTTGGTGTGGAGTCCTCATTTGGGGTGTCAAACACCTCTGCAAAGTTTCAGCTCCATTGGAGAAACTTTGCAATGTATAGTTGTTCCAACTCTTCTCTGGGCAAAGAGGGTTTTGGGCTCATTAGGTGCACTTCCCCACCTTGGATCAAGGTGAGATTTTATGTGAGCACCTAATATGGCTTGGGAGGGCTCCTGTAATTTTATGGGAATTTATTGAGATAATTTCCTTTGGAAACATCTCAAAAAGCTAAAACAGACAGAAATGGTTTTCAGGGTTTTACTCAAATAATATTAATATAAAATAGGGTTGAAAATCTTATATATGGAAAATATATGTCCTTCTGATATGAACAACAATTACAACGATGACAACAACAACAACGACAACAACGATATGAACGACAACAACAAGAACAACAGAAACAATAACAAGAACAACAAGAACGACAACAAGAACAACAAGATGAAAAGCAACAATAAGAACAACAACGAGTACAAGAACAAGAAAAACAATAACGACGACGACAACAACGAGTACAAGAACAAGAACGAGTACAATAATGACGACAATGAAGACGATGATGAAGATGACGACGACCACAATAATAACGACGACAATAATAACGACAACCACGTCGACGACAATAACGATGGCAATGAAGATGATGACGACGATGATGATGATGACGACGACGACAACAACGACAATAATAACAACAACAACAACAACAACGACAACAACCACAACAACCACAAGAACAACAACAACAAAAACAACAAGAGGAACAAGAACGAAGACGACAATGACGACGACGACAACAACAATGATGACCACGACGATGATGAAGGCGACGATGACGACACCAACAACAACAAAAACAACAACAACTACAACAAAAACAACGACGACGACGACGACGACAACGACGAGGACAACAACATCAAAACAACAATATCGACATCAGCAACAACAACAACACCACCAACAACAACGTCGACGCCAACGATGACGACGACGAAGACGATAACTATGACAATAATGACAATGACGGGAACAACGAAAACAACGATAACAACAACAACGACGACAATAGCGACAACAACGACAACAGCGACAGCAACGACAGTAACGACGACGACAATGGCGAGAACAACGACAAGAACGATAACAACAACAATGACATTAACGCAACAACGACAACAACCTCAACAACAACAACAACAACAACAACAACAACAACCACAACAAAGACGATGACAACGACCTCAACAACAACAATAACAACAACAACAACAACAACAACAACAGCGACAACAAGGACAATAGCAACAATGATGAGAACAATGAAAACAACGACAATCGCAACAATGACGAGAACAACGAAAACAACGACGACAACAACCACAACAACCATAACAGTGCCGACGACGACAATGACAACAACGACAACAACTACAACGATGACAACAATGACATCAACCGCAAAAACAACAACGACATCAACGACAACCACGACGATGAAGACGACGACAACAACAACAACAACAATAACAACTACAACAACAAAAACAACAACAACAACAATAACAACAACAACAACGATGGCGACCACGACGACTACAACAACAACGACAACAACGACAACACCAACAACAGAAAAAACAACGAAGACGACAACAACGACGAATATAACAACAACAACAACAACATCAAGAACAACAACCACAACAAGGACAACAACAACAACAACATCAACAACAACAACAACAACAACAACAACAATAACAACAACCAGAACAACTACAACAACAATAATGACAACAACAACAACAACGACAATGACGACGATGACGACGACGACAACTACGACAACAATAACAATGACGGGAACAATGACAACAACGATGACGAAAAAAACAACGACAATAGCAACAACAAGGACAACAGCGACCACAACGACAACAACAACAACAGCAACAGTAGCAACAACAACAACAACAGTAGCAAGAACAACGACACCACCACCACCACCACCAACAACAACAACAACAACAACAACAACAACGACAACTACAATAGCAACAATGACGAGAACAACAAAAACAACGACGACAACAACCACAACAGCGACAACAACGACAATAACAACAACGACAACAACGACTACGATGACAACAATGGCATCAACCGCAAAGACAACAACGACATCAACGACAACCACGACGATGAAGACGACGACAACAACAACAACAACAACAACAACGACGACGATGACATGTAACATCCCAAATTTTCAGATTTGGTATGTTAACAGGATCATTCTTTGTCATCTTGATTTCTATGGGTGTTTGAATTTTTTTTTGAATATTCTTTTCACTATGCAACTCAGGGCAATTTATATTGGAGTGGAGATAACATGACTTCTCCCTATTCAAACAAAGAGTTCATAAGGTTTAGAATATTATTTTGGAGCCGCCTCATATGGTTTTGCAACTTCATAATCTCTGAAATCATTTTCAGTTTATTTTTCAATGCTCGCTGTGTAGCATTTTGCATAAAAGTTATATTGAAAAAAATTCGCATTAGGTCGAACTAGGGTTCTTGTAGAATATATTAGTTGCATATATTTTACGGTGTGCCATTAGTATTTATAATATATTTTTTTCTGGTATTTTATTTTAGCCAGAAAATAAATTCTTTTTTTAGCGGTTTATTTAAAAACAAAAACCGCAACTGCACTGTGCTGTTGGGACGCACAGTAGCCCAGTTCCAACCGGGGCTTTGCCCAGCGCACAGCAACAGGGGCCGGTTGAGCGGACCGAACCACTGGCAGGGGCCAGGACCGAGCCAACGCACCGACGAGGCCCCCATCGCCTCAGCCTCCCGTCTCCCAGCCTCCATGCGTTGGCCATCGCCAGCAATCCCCATCACCCCAGCCTCACCCCCTGATAGGGAAGGCCCGCATGTCATCCCTCTCCTCAAAACGTGTTCTTCCTGGAGACCACTCCCATCCAAATCCTTGGATGATTCGGCCCGGATTCTGCACAACCCGAACCCCCACCTCCTTATAAGTATTCTACACCTTAGTCTCGTCCGATTTTGCACGAAATCGCCATCTACCATGTCCTGGAGCTCATGATCGGATCTCGTCGGAGTTCTCTGCATGGAGCTTTTCACCGACCGATTTCCGTCGCGTCTGGAGGTCCCTAGCGTCTCCCTTCTTCTTTGTGATCCCCTACAGGTGTTCCCTTACTTCCTGACGCCTTAGGTTCCTCGGGAGCACACCAGAGCGAGCAAACGGAGCAGACCCGGGGTTCCGCACGCCGGAGTTTGCACCATCACCGGATTCAACAAAAGCCTCTCGCGTCACCGTTCTTGCCACCGGAGTGACCTCCACCGTCCGCCGCATCCATCCCCCGCCTCTCCTTCGTCGTAAGAGCCACCGGAGAAGTGCCGCCACCAATGCCCGACGCCGTCGTCATTTTATGTTATTTCTGGTGAGCACACGTGCAGACAATCACTTCGACCAATCCGAGTGCAGCACGTGGCAATTTCTATAGTACATCACCACTCCAATTTTGATTTGTTTGTTTGAGGCAGATTCTCAATAAGGTTTTCAAACTGGTTTAGCTTTTAACTGGTATGCCCAAATTAGAAAATTCTTTCTCCTGTGAACTCATATTGACAAGTAGAATTTGATAGGACCAATAGTTTTCAGGTTATTGTTATGTAAAATTTTAGTTGGATCAGATTTAGTTTAAACTTATCGGAGGCCGTATTTTGCAAACTGTTCATCCAATTTAATTAATTCTTTTTTCCTTTGTGCTCCCACTATCATGTAGAAAATTATTATCTACTCATATGTTTCTGTTAATTGAGTTTTAATTGAATTCTTTGTTGTTCACTTTATTTTGATGTTATGTGAGTATGGTTTACTTATTGATGCCTTCGTCGAATATATATAGATTGTCCGGAGTGTGGAGCGGATCAGAATTAAGCGTTAGAGTACTTCAGCGCCGTTCAAGGCAAGTTTGCACTTTTGATTTTGCTCATCCTATATGTGTGTTCTGCATTGTTATGATATGTTATGTGTTCGGTGTGATTCTTATATTGCTTGTCGCCATATGTGTGTCCTGGATTGCATTGTTTAATTGTATGCTTGGATATGCTATGGTAGACGTGGACGCGTACCAAGTGTTTTATGAAGTAGTGAGTGTTTATAGC
>NC_058521.1:280736671-280754171 GCF_904849725.1 Hordeum vulgare subsp. vulgare | reverse complement strand
TCCCATGTTCTCGCTCCTGCACTTACTTATTGCATTAGGATCAAATGCTTCAAATGCTTTTGCCACGTTAGTTGAACCCACTTCCTTTGCATGACCTATGCTTGTCACAGTAAATAGCTGAACCTTGCAACCTAGAATACCTAGTAGTTGCTTGAGCCATGATGTGCCTTATATTGCTATGCATGCTATGCTTAGAGTTGTGTATGGTCTGTCATCTGGGAGATGAACAGAATTGTGAGAATGTGTTCAGTAAGTAAAGGTTGTGTGTTGAACCTGATTTTGTAAAGGTACCGGTGAAAGGTTGTGTAGGAGTACATGGCGGGTTTTTTCATTGGACCCGTCCTTAGGAACTGAGTTTCGTGTATGTAATCCAAGACTAGATACTACCACACGTTGGGATACTTAATTGACCCTCTTGACTTATTAATCGCTTAGTACTCGGTCCAGGAGTTGCAAGTAGTTTCTGGTGTTTATAGTTATGCTGGAGGCCGTGCATAGCGTTGACTTGAGAGGTGGGCTATGATGCGGTAGGCAATGGCACGATTTACCAAGTGGTACCCGGATGGTGGGCTTGGGAACCCTGCGCACATTGTTTGAGGCCGTGGCGGAAACCTCGGTCGGACTTCCATGCGGGTTACTCTTAGATACGCGATAAACCTGGACTAGGTACTAGTGTGGTTAACGGTCGTGGCCGACTCCCTCGCTGGGCTTCCGCTTGAAGGTTGCCGAGGTGCATGACGTGCACATGGCGATAAGTGGCGAGAGCGTGTGTGAAGAAGTACACCCCTGCAGGGTTATGATCTATTCGAATAGCCGCGTCTGCGGATATGGGCTACTTGGAGACATATGTTGTTCATAGATAACTTCAATGGCTACTCATAAAATTGCCAAGATAAGCGTGAGTGTCGTGGACGGCATTTCCGTATGGAGACGGAATGATTCCACGATGGAGTATTGTTGTGGTGTTAGTGGACTCATGTGCGAGAAATCAAGTTGTCAAAAATTGTTTTAAAATAAAAGTTATCTAGCCACGAGTCAAATGCTGGCTTTCCGCATGAAACCCCACAATTCCTTATTGATACATTGCATGAGTAGATAGTTATCCTAAAGTCTTGTTAAGTACATCCGTACTCATGTTTGTTTAATAATTTTTGCAGAGGTTGTTAATGACCCTAATTCGAGGGTTCTTCCTAGACATCGACGACGACGAGTAGCTGGTGTCCCAGCTACGATCTGGCCCTAGGTTGGGTCTGTAGTATAGTCAGGCCACGTGCCTTCTAGTTTCACCTGTCTGTACTCAGACAGTTTTAAACACTTCCGTTGGCTTGTAACTGAATGACTGCTATGATGGGTCATGAGACCCTTACTGTGTAATATTATGTGTGTGGCTCTTCCGAGCCTTTTAAATAAAGCTTGTATGTTTATGGTTATGTTGTGATGCCATCAATGTATCTATACATATCGGTATGCCATGCGTACGTGTGTCGTACTTGATATGTATGGGGTTCGATTACCTAGCCGTAAACTTTACTAGAACTCCTTATAGGGAAATGCCCCTTTGTGATCCAACGAGCCATGGTAGTTCGCTACTGCTCCGGACACATTGGTTGACCGGCGTGTGTCCTTCTTAGCTGCTGTGTCTGTCCCCTCTGGGGAAATGTCACGCGATGTAATGGAGTCCTTGTAGCTTGCTACGACTCGTCTACATTCGCTGGTGACCGACACCTGCTTTGCTGGGTCATGTATGCCTGTCCCTGTGCGGAACTGCCACTTTGGTTTATGACTAGACATGTCGATCCGGGTTCTTTGTCATTGGATTGCTAGCGACACAATTGCATACGTGAGTCAAAAGGCGCAAACGGTCCCGGCTAAGGTAAGGCTGCAACCGTGGGTTTAACCGTGCGTGATACCGCAAAGGGATGCGATGTGTTACAGGCTGGATTCCTATGGCTTAGGATCGGGGTCCCGACAGCGTTGGTATCAGAGCCTGACTAACTGTAGGACTACTAAGCCAAACTGCTCGAAGTTGAGTCTTGAATTGCTTTGTGGAAGGGAATGTAACACTCTTGTTCTCTTCTCAAGTTATTCTATTCTGGTCATTCTCGTCTTTACTGCGGGAATTAAGGACTAGGTTACACATCTTCTTCTAGGCTCGTGTTTCCGATCGGTAGACTATAGGACTACGGGTCAAGAGATATTTGGGTTTCTTTCATTCCTCGGAAAAAGGAAGTAAGTTTGATGATCAGAGAATTGAACTTGATACTTGAGTGGTTACGCTATTCCATTTTGGGTTGTCTCAAAATTTGTTTTTTGAGCATTTACAGCCGTTATGCTGCCCAATTTTGCATTCAGAGCTCTAATGCTTTTGCATTACTCTCTATTTTCATATGCCTGGCCGTCCTTCCCGTCATGTGGTACGTCTGACCAGGTGCATTGATGTGCCGGATCATACCGCCATGCTGGTCAGGGCGATGTCGGTGTGCGGTTACCGCTGGTACCCCGAGTACACAGTGGAGGAACAGTACCGAGACTTCAACCAGAGCCAGTATATCTGCACTGTTAGGGTATTTCCAGACTACCCTGGACCTGAGGAGCCAATCCATGGGTCATATGGACTGGGAGTCACTGTTGACATGGCAGTACAAGATGCTGCCTATTCAATGCTCACCATTATGAGGGAGAGACATGCACTGCTACAGAATTCAGAGTTCTGCTATATTCCTGCCTCTTAGCCTGGTGAAGAGGGATACCTCAGCGGAGTCTATTTTGATTCCTCTATGGAGGATCCGCTACTGCAGTCCACTGCTGAGATGCTAGAGAACAGAGACAGGGATGCTCGTGCTCTCCGCATGGAGCTTTATGCCACACGTGCCCGTCTGTGGATGGCTTTGACGCAGCTGGCACCGGTAGTACAGACAGGGCACGGAGATATGGAGATGCTGAACCCTGTTAGAACCCATCTTCCGGCCCATGTTGACTGGCCAGCTATAGGAGGAGTCACCCCTCTTCGGGGACCCCTATTACCACCAGGCAGGGGACCAAGGCCACATCCGTGTCCTTATGAATCCCAGGGATCTCAGGCCAGAGTGTTTCCTGGTCCGCAGGTTGAGCTTCCAGGCCATGGAGGCAATCTGTATGAGATGTTCTATGCGGATGCCTGAGCTGTGAGTGGAAGGATGGTATGGTAGTAGCCGTACGTTCATAGTCCCGCGTGACTTGTGAAGTATGCTTGTGATGTGAAATGAATTCCGGAGGCCTAGATAAATAATGTATAGGAAGCTTGTAAGCCTCTGATGAGTAGTTTCATAATTTCAGTAGTTTTCTCTTCGATTAAGGTTGTACTGAACTATGTAAGGGTGTGTATGAACCATGGTGTATATATAGCAGTTGCTTGTTACCATGTTGTTCGGATATTCATTTCCGCATTCCGTGTGTTTAGTACATTCTTAATCCATAGCTAGTATTGATATGATATTGGTCTAAGCTGTGAGTTTGTTTGTCAGGATGGTGTTCACCAGGTTGAACCGTGCCCCTGCTCATGAGCAAGGCGAGGGTAGTCAAGCGTTGCAGGAGGACCTGCCTCACCCGCCCTCTCTGGCGGAAGTTATGCTTGAGGCAGAGAGGAACAAAAGGGAGACCAACCGACTGTTAGAGCGTATTGAGCAGAATACGGCTCGTCAGCCTAGGAATGCTGCAGTGTCCCTCAATGACTTCGTGAAGCTGAATCCTCCAAAGTTCCATCATTCCGTCGATCCCCTCGACGCTGAAGACTGGCTGGGCAGCATCTCACGCAAGATTCGCTCTGCGAATGTTTCTGAGGCCGACAAGGTGACATTTGCGGCGTATTTCCTGGAAGGACCCGCCAATCTGTGGTGGGAGAACTTTGAAGCTATGCGTCCTGCTGAACCAGCAGTCACATGGGCGGACTTCAGTGCAGCCTTCCGTCTGCACCATATTCCAGAGGGCCTGATGGACAGAAAGAGAGAGGAGTTTTGTGCTTTCACCCAGGGCAAGTTGACCGTGGATGCCTATAGCCGCGAGTTCGGTAACCTCGCCCGCTATGCAACAGAAGAGGTGTCTAATGACGCCAAGAAGCAAGCAAGATTCCGTAAGGGTCTGAGCCCTGAGCTTCGTCGTGATCTGCGCTTCCACGAGTGTGCAATTTTCCAAGCCCTGGTCAATAAGGCGATCAGTGCCGAGACTGGACATACCGACTTTGAAGCCAGAAGTAAGCACTCCCGTGACTTTGGCTCGTCATCTGGTTCCGCGTTTCCAAAACACAGGATGTGGGTTCCGAACAGTTCTCTACCGCCAAGATACACTCCAAGGCCATCCTACGTGGCGTCTCAGACGAATCAGACCAACCCTCCAGCAAAAACTTATGGTGGTCCAGATAGCAATGTTGCACCACGTGCCAACCAAGTGATATGCTACAAGTGTGGAGAACCAGGGCACTATTCCCGTGAGTGTCCTCAAAATGTGGGCGCCAAGCAACCCGGAAAGTCCGTCGGGCAAAGCTTACTATGTGAAGCCAACTCCTGCACGTGGCCGTGTGAACTATGTCTTAGCAGAAGAAGCTGCAGAGGATCCCGACGTCATACTGGGTACGCTTCTTGTTAATCATCACCCAGCGTCTGTTCTCTTTGACACTGGGTCTTCTCATTCCTTCATTTCAGAAAGTTATGCACAGTTGCATAACATGTCTTTTTGTGATATGCCAATTCCATTGGTTGTCCAAACTCCTGGTAGTAAATGGCAAACCTCTAGGATAACCTATGACAATGAAATTCTAGTAGATAGGCTAGTTTTTCGAGCCTCATTGATAGCCCTGAAATCTTCGGATATTAATATCGTCTTGGGTATGGACTGGATGTCAGCTCACTATGCCAAGATTGATACTCATTCTAGAAATGTTCTGCTTACCCATCCCTTGGGTGAGATAGTCAATGTCTCTACTCGAGTTGCCAAATGCCAACTCTATTCCCTCAATGCCAACCCTCTTCCGGAACTTGAAGACATTCCGGTACTCCGTGACTTCCCGGATGTTTTTCCAGAGGAACTGCCAGGAATTCCACCTGACAGACATGTAGAGTTCGTGATAGATCTTGTTCCAGGAACTGTTCCAATAGCCAGAAGACCATATAAGATGGCACCCCTGGAGCTAGACAAACTTAAGAAGCAACTAGATGAGGCCTTGAAGAAAGCTTTCATTCGTCCTAGCTCTTCTCCTTGGGCTTGCCCCGTCCTATTCGTCAAGAAGAAAGACGGAAAGTATTGGATGGTTGTAGATTGCCGACCAGTTAATCTGGTCACCATAAAGAACAAGTATCCGCTCCCAGGATCAACAATCTGTACGATCAGCTCACTGGATCCTCAATCTTCTCCAAAATGGATTTCAGGTTAGATACCATCAAATCAAGATCAAGAACGGGGACATTCCAAAAACGGCTTTTGTTACTCGTTATGGCCAATACGAGTACACCGCCATGTCCTTCGGTTTAACCAATGCTCCAGCCACCTTCTCTCGTTTCATGAATTCAATCTTCATGGAGTATTTGGATAAATTCATCGTGGTATACCTGGATGATATTCTCATCTACTCGAAGAATGAACGAGAACATGCCGAGCATCTAAGGCTGGTATTGATGAAACTTCGAGAGCATCGCCTTTATGCCAAGTTTTCAAAATGTGAATTTTGGTTACCAGAAGTGACCTATCTAGGTCACGTAATCTCTGGTAAAGGTATTGCTGTCAATCCCGAGAGAGTTCAAGCCGTCCTTGATTGGACTCAACCTGAATCGGTTAAGCAAGTTACGAGTTTTCTTGGTCTAGCAAGCTATTGTTGCCGCTTTGTCGAGAATTTCTCCAAGGTTGCAAAGCCTCAAACTGAACTCCTCAAGAAGGATAAAAAGTTCGAGTGGAAACCACAGTGTGAGCATAGTTTTCAGGAACTGAAAAGACTCCTGACTTCCGCACCTCTGTTGCTGCGACCAGATTTTTCCAAGGACTTTGTTATCTATTGCGACGCTTCGCGACAAGGATTAGGTTGCATTCTCATGCAAGATCTTCATGTGATCGCTTACGCATCTCGACAGTTGCGTCCACATGAGGATAATTATCCCACACATGATCTTGAGCTTGCAGCTGTGGTCCATGCACTAAAAACCTGGCGACATTACCTTCTGGGTAATCGTTGTGAAATATTCACTGATCACCAAAGTCTGAAATATATCTTCACCTAGCCGGATTTGAATCTCAGGCAAAGACAGTTGGTTGAGTTGATCTCGGATTACGACTTAGGGATAACTTACACCCCGGGGAAGGCCAATGTTATGGCTGATGCACTAAGTCGTAAATCTTATTGTAACAATTTGATGCTACAACAAGGTCAACCACATCTCTATGAGGAATTTCGGAAGTTGATTCTTCATATTGTTCCTCAAGGATTCCCTTGTACCCTGGTGGCGAAGCCTGCTCTTACGGATCAAATCATAGCCGTGCAGGCTTATGATAAGGGTATATGCCGGATCAAGGAGAATATTGCTAGCGGTAACGCTAGGGATTTCTCCATCAATGAGAAAGGTGTTGTGTTCTTTCAGAACCGTTTAGTGGTTCCTAAGAGCAAACGTCTCCGGCAACTGATCCTTAAGTAGGCCCATGATTCTCCTCTCACCATTCATCCCGGTAGTACTAAGATGTATCAGGACCTACGCCAAAGGTTCTCATGGACAAGGATGAAGAGAGAAATTGCTGAGTTCATTGCTAACTGTGTTTGTCGTCGAGTTAAGGCAGAACATCAAAAACCTGCTGGCACCCTTCAACCTTTAGCTATTCCTGAATGGAAATGGGATAAAGTTAGTATGGGTTTCATTACCGGATCTCCCAAGACCAAGAAAGGAAATAATGCTATCTTTCTGGTCATTGACCGACTATCCAAAGTTGCTCATTTTGTTCCCGTTCGTGAGAGTATAACAGCTAGCCAGCTAGCGGAGTTATATATCTCTCGAATAGTGTCTCTTCATGGTGTTCCCCTAGAGATTAACTCGAAATGTGGGAGTATCTTTACTTCTCGCTTCTGGGAAAGTTTTCAAAATGCCATGGGGACTCACTTATCCTTTAGCACTGCTTTCCACCCTCAATGAAGTGGTCAAGTAGAAAGAGTGAATCAAATCCTAGAAGATATGCTCCGAGCTTGTGTTATATCATTCGGTATGAATTGGGAGAAGTGCCTTCCATTCGCCAAATTCGCTTATAACAATAGTTATCAATCAAGCTTGGGCAAAGCTACTTTTGAAGTTCTCTATGGACGAAGATGTCGAACACCTCTTAATTGGTCAGAAACCGGAGAGAGGCAACTCTTTGGCCCGGATATGATCTAGGATGCAGAAGAGGAGGTTCGCATTATTCGTGAAAAGTTGAAAACAGCCCAGTCTCGTCAAAAGAGCCAATATGATCGTCATCATAAGGTTGTGACCTTTGAAGTTGATGAGAAGGCTTACCTTCGGGTTACACCTTTGAAGGGTACCCATCGATTCGGTATCAAGGGCATGTTGGCTCCTCGTTACATTGGTCCTTTTCGCATTCTTGCCAAACGAGGAGAAGTTGCCTCCCAGTTGGAACTTCCTCCACATCTTTCCAAGGTTCATGATGTCTTCCACGTCTCGCAACTCAGGTGTTGCTCTTAGGATCCTATCCATGAAGTAGACCACGAAACGCTTGATCTCCAAGATAACATTTCGTACCGAGAATACCCCGTGCGTATTCTTGATCAAGCTGAGTGTACCACTCGACGTCGAAACCTCAAGTTTCTTAAAGTTCAATGGTTAAATCATTCTAAAGGAGGCAACTTGGGAAAGAGAGGATCGTCTCCGACTTGAGTATCCTGCGTTATTCCCGACGACATCTAAATCTCGGGACGAGATTCTTTTGAGTGGGGGTGAGTTGTCACATCCCTGACACCTTAATCAAGTTAGCATTGTGCTCATATCTTCTTTGCATTGCATCTAGGAAATTTTCAACAAGAACAAAGTAAGTGGTGAAGGAAAACTCAAAAACCCTAGCCACTTCTCAAATTCAGAGGAATTACAAACTTATTCAAATCAATGAACCCAAAATCGCCTCATGACAAGTTCAACTTTTCTGATAATTCTTGAAAACAAATAAGCAATGAAGAAAACCATTTTCTTAATACTTTTGGCATTTTAAATAAATGCAAAATACTACTGGTTTCATGTTTTAAATTTTAATTCAAGAATATATAGTTTCCCAAAATGTTGAAAAGTTTATGGGTGATTGGAAATATTCCAACTAACACCCCAGCATTTTTCAAACTATTTATAGTTTGCTGGTAAAGCCAAAATAAATAGAAAGTAATGTCATTTAATAAAACAGAAACAAAATAGAAAGAAAAGGGGAAAATATACCTGTCGCGTGAGGAGGCCCAGCCCACCAGGGGCAAGGTCGTCTTCTTCCTCTGCCTTCTGGCAGAGGGGAGATCTGTAGCGACCCGACTCAAGCCGAGTCAAGCCTCTAGTGTTTCCGTACCATCCCAAGATCGTGCTGGTACACACACAGTACATAATGTATATATTCAAGAGTTCAATCACACAGCTTTATTAATCGAAATCTCATAAAGAGTACTTTATTACAATAAAGGATTACAATAAAGTGGCTGAAGGCCAACTCATGATATATCTAACGAAGACTTGCGGAAGCATCAGGTAGACGAGTCCATCCGACTCCAAGGGCATGTCGCTGAGCGTAGATCATAGCCTCACTCCTGGTCGGAAAAGTACTCTGCAACATTATACGTTGCAGCCGTGTAGGTCAGCATATTGAATATGCCGGCAAGTCATCAAAGAGAGGAGTAAAATAATAATCAACTATCTCTACATGCATAATTGGCCGGTGGGGCTAAGTTTTGCATAAAGCCAGTTTTATCCTACAACAAGAGGGGTTGAAAGCAAAATATTACTACATAGTTTGTTGTTAACGAGATGGTTCCGCCAACCAATTCTCGTACCCGAATAGTTGTTAACACCCACATCATTATTAAGTTGTGTCGAGAGTTCAGGGGAAATTCAATGCCTTCGGCTCAGGTTGTCCATGACCGTGGACACGGCTAATCGATTAGGTTGGGCACTCTGCAGAGTTTTGCACACGTACCCCACAAGATTTGATCGCCTCCGGGTTTGTCCTCGCACTTCATGGTGTTTGAAGACCGGATGATCAAAACATGGTCTTTCAACGGGTCCCTCTGAATCCCTGTCGGTGCCCATCCATTCCTACCGTAAGCCTACATCTGCTAGCACCGCCTGTCCAGAGTCGCCGCCTTGTCCAACGAAGCCGGAGCCCATAATGACTTGTGGCTGTGCAGGTAAGCCTTGAGTCTTGAAGTCTCCGTTCGTCTCTTCGAGCCTGGGTGAAATTTCGCAGGATGACATGGCCTCTCCAGCATCCCGGGCATCCACTGGGTTCTCCAGGGAGCCGATCAACCGTCCTTCACCCAGAGTTGCATTGCGTCCGAGGTCTTGAAAATCTTGTCTTAGCCGGTCTTGATTATTATATCAACCTCGCATCACTCGTGGAATACACTCAACCGATAAACCCGTCTACTCAAGCATAGCATTAAGAAATTGTCGTCCCGGGGCCAAGCATCGGGGTTCATGGGTTCCTACCACATGATACTACAACTTATGCTAAAGTTTCCAAGTACCTAGGCAGCATGCAATTGGGCAAAGAAGGTGATCTACCATGCATCGAAAACATAGGTAAAAATAACATGATCAAAATGACTTGCCTTGATGATAGTTGTCTTGCTCAAGCGGTTCTAAGTAACACGCTTCGCACTCTGGATGATCTACCGATACAAACACAAAGCACACCATAAGCACTTCAATCAAGCCACAAGAAAAAAATAACATCACATGTAGGGATTTGCTAAAGCCTAAGCAAAAGAATTCATCACGCGCCGGTATGGCAGAAACTTGTTTCTGTTGAAAACACCAGTAAAAATACTTAAACAAATTTGAAACTTACTCCACAGTAAGATTTTATCACTAGGAAGTAGTAGCAAAAAGAATCAACTCAAAATCATTTTTCAAACTCCTGGAATAGGAAAAACAAGGTTTAAACTAAATCTGATTTAACTTATATTTCAAAATTTCAAAGATAGACAAATTATATGTTTTTAAAAACTACACGCAATTTTTGAGCTACCGAAAAAAGAATCAATGTCATTGGACTTGGGGAGAAAACGTTGTGGCTAAAACAAAATTGAAACTTTCCGTTTTTGTAACATAGACAGAAAAATATAAAACTAACTAGTACTAAAAAGAGGGGTATACGTGGCCTGCTACTGTTGGATGGGAGGGGTGTTTATTGCAATGCTATGAGCAAACGGCCTAGCTCTAAAAAAGCTACTGGCTAAAACATAAGTGAAAATAAAACCGTTGGTTTTCTAAACTAAACCGAAGGGTTACCTAAGAATCTAATCTACACCCTACTAACAAAAAAGAAGAGAAAACAGAGAGGGGAGGGAGAGAGTACCGTGCTGGCTGGGGTAGCTCCGGCGAGGGCGTCGCCGGCGAGGGGGGGAGGGGGCTCCGGGGCGGTGGGGATGGGGCGGCGGCGGCGGGGCAGTCCTCCTCCTCGGGGGGAGGCGCTCGGGGGAGAGAGGGGCTTGGGGCTGCTCCTGGAGATGGGGCAGCAGGTGGGCAGGAGCTTTTGCTCCGGCAGCTCGCGGCAGAGGCTTGGGGGGCGGCGGTGCGGCGAGATTAGGGTGGGAACGGGGTCGGCCGAGGGTGCTGCGTATTTATAGGCCATGGGGAGGGCGAGCTAAGGAAGGGAAGAGGTGGCAGTGGGGAAGAAAATCCCTGGTTCAGCGGGACTGGCTCGGTCTCGGGAGCAGAAAGGAATGAGAGGGGGGTAGAAGAAGGTCGACGGGGAGAAGGTTCGGTTGGTGGGGGCCACGGCCAGTGAGAGGGAGGCGGTGGGGAGTGGGTCGGTCGCCCTATATCAAAGGGACTTGATCCCTGGGCAGAAAGGATTCGGCCCATGACTATAAGGCGCTCGGGGGCGGCGGTTAAAGGAAAAAAAATAACTTTCCTATTTCTAATTTTTTTTCCGAGACAGAAAATAAAAACGAAAAAAAGGAAAGTAAATCAAAATATTAATATATGGTATTATATACCAAAAAATCAGAAAAAGAATTCTACCCGAATAACATTTTTCCAAAGCAAAAATAAAACTTAAATTTTTTTTTCCGAAATTCCCTATTTGCTTTATTTCTTTTTGCAATTATTTTTGCAAAAGAACTTTGGGGTTTTCTTGGCTCAAATATCTCAGAAATTTGCCCGCACTTTGGAGTGTCATTTTCCTCCACTCTCTCTCTTGCGTGCAAGAGAGTTTTCTCCGGGCATTTCTCGTGCGAGGAAAAATGAATTTGCAAATCAAAAGACGAAAGAAAATCACGAGCTAAATTTATTTCAAGCAATATGCATAGATGCTTAGCTACAATGTAAAACATTCCCAATTAGGAAAATTGGGATGTTACAAGATCGACGACGGCGGCCCCCTCCACCTCCAGCTTCGTCGTGGCGACGTCCGGTGCCCCCAGGACAACGCGACAGGAGGGTTATCCTCCCCGAGCCCGTCTCTATCCGTTCCCGTGCTCCAGTTCCCCCTCCTCTCGGGATCTCTCCTCCCTCCTCCTGCCGCCATTGCCAAGAGCTCGAGCTCGAGCCGTCGTGCCCCTAACCACAAGACCTTCCTCCCGAGTAGTATAGTAGCTCCGCCTCGACGAGCTGGTTCTCCCTGCAAAGGCCGAAGCCTCCCCGAGCCCTGCAACGCCCCCAACGCCATCGTCTTCAACCTTCGGCCGCTGGCAAATCAACGGTGAAACGCCGGCTACAGCCCCTCCCCGAGCAGTCTGAGCCTAGCTTCACCTCCACCGTGAGCCTGCGACCATTTCCCCTCTTCTTCCCCTCGGATTCGTGCCCCCTACCCACTGGACCATCGAACCCGAACTCCGGCAGCCGCCTCGGCTCGTCGCCGGCTTGCTCCGGACACCCATAGCCCTCCCTGAGGCTAGTGCTGGATGAGGTCGAGCCTGGGGATCATCCTAGTGCTCTCGGTAACCGTTTTCGAGCACCACAGCACGAGATAGCGCGTCTCCGGCGAAGTTCGGCCGCGGATCTGGTCGCCGCCGGTCAGACTCCGGCCGGGGACGACGTGGCCGACCTAACCCCAGTAGTTTAGCACTAATCACTCGCTGACAGTGGGCCCCAGGCCAAGTCAAACCCACTTAGGGGCTGGTCAGCGCGGGATTAGCTCCTAAGACGCTGACCAGTGGGTCCCCCCTGTCAGGTTTGACCTGATCAGGTCAGTTGACCTGCTGACGCCATGATGATGTAGTTATGACGCAATAAGTGAATTTCTGATTGAAAAGAATTCCAGAAAAATGCCAAAACTTCTAAAAATTATAGAAATTAATCTGTAACTCCAATGAAAATATTTTATATATGGAGAAGTATCAGAAAAATTCAGGGAATCTGAATATGTCATTTTAAAACATGTTTGAAAATGTTACTGAACCCAAACATATAGATTAATGAATAAGTTAACTTTCATAAATACTTTGGAGATGGAATTTGGAAATTATTTAAATTCCACCTCAAATGATATGACCAAACATTGTCCAAATCACAAACCAGCAACCTAACATGTCATTCCATGCATGTTAAAAGCAAGTTGATATGAGCATCAGGTCGAATCAATTAAAATGGTATTCGAGAATACCTCGTTTGAAGTGATATTTGAATTTGGTTCAAATCAACTTCAAACCTAATAAATGTTTGCTATAACAGTATACCACCTTGCATCCTCATGCCATGCTCATGCATCATCTTGTTGCACATGATTGTTATTGATTGTTGTCATTCCCTTCGGTAGGCCCCGCTCCCCCGGATTCCACCGAATATCCGACTAACGGATATTGTCCCTCCTCTGTGCAACAAGGCAAGCAACCATTTTGATAATCCCGATAAATCCCATGTTCTCGCTCCTGCACTTACTTATTGCACTAGGATCAAATGCTTCAAATGCTTTTGCCACGTTAGTTGAACCCACTTCCTTTGCATGACCTATCCCTGTCACAGTAAATAGCTGAACCTTGCAACCTAGCATACCTGGTTGTTGCTTGAGCCATGATGTGCCTTATCCTGCTATGCATGCTATGCATAGAGTTGTGTATGGTGTGTCATCTGGGAGATGAACAGAATTGTGAGAATGTGTTCTGTAAGTAAAGGTTGTGTGTTGAACCTGATTTCGTAAAGGTACCGGTGAAAGGCTGTGTAGGAGTACATGGCGGGTTGTTTCATTGGAACCGTCCTTAGGAACTGAGTTCCGTGTATGTAATCCAAGACTAGGTACTACCACACATTAGGATACTTAATTGACCCTCTCGACTTATTAATCGCTTAGTACTCGGTCCAGGAGTTGCGAGTAGTTTATGGTGTTTATAGTTATGTTGGAGGCCGTGCATAGCGCTGACCTGAGAGGTGGGCTGTGATGCGGTAGGCAGTGGCACGGTGTACCAAGTGGCACCCGGATGGTGGGCTTGGGAACCCTACGCACATCGTTTGAGGCCGTGGCGGAAACCTCGGCCGGACTTCTGTGCGGGTTACTCTCAGATAGGCGATAAACCTTGACTAGCTACTAGTGTGGGTAACGGTCGTGGCCGACTCCCTCGCTGGGCTTCCGCTTGAGGGTTGCCGAGGTGCATGACGTGCACATGGCGATAAGTGGCGAGAGCGTGTGTGAAGAAGTACACCCCTGCAGGGTTATGATCTATTCGAATAGCCGCGTCCGTGGATATGGACTACTTGGAGACATATGTTGTTCATAGATAACTTCAATGGCTACTCATAAAATTGCCAAGATAAGCGTGAGTGTCGTGGACGGCATTTCCGTATGGAGACGGAATGATTCCACTATGGAGTATTGTTGTGGTGTTAGTGGACTCATGTGCGAGAAATCAAGTTGTCAAAAATTGTTTTGAAATATAAGTTGTCTAGCCACGAGTGAAATGCTGGCTTTCCGCATGAAACCCCACAATTCCTTATTGATACATTGCATGAGTAGATAGTTATCCTAAAGTCTTGTTGAGTATATCCGTGCTCATGTTTGTTTAATAATTGTTGGAGAGGTTGTTAATGACCCTAATTGGAGGGTTCTTCCTAGACATCGACGACGATGAGTAGCTGGTGTCCCAGCTACGATCTGGCCCTAGGTTGGGTCTGTAGTATAGTCAGGCCACGTGCCTTCTAGTTTTACCTGTCTGCACTCAGACAGTTTTAAACACTTCCATTGGCTTGTAACTGAATGATTGCTATGATGGGTCATGAGACCCTTACTGTGTAATATTATGTGTGTGGCTCTTCCGAGCCTTTTAAATAAAGCTTGTATGTTTATGGTTATGTTGTGATGCCATCGATGTATCTATACATATTGGTATGCCATGCGTACGTGTGTCGTACTTGATATGTATGGGGTTCGATTACCTAGCCGTAAACTTTAGTAGCACTCCTTACAGGGAAATGCCCCTTTGTGATCCAACGAGCCATGGTAGTTCGCTACTGCTCCGGACACATTGGTTGACCGGCGTGTGTCCTTCTTAGCTGCTGTGTCTGTCCCCTCTGGGGAAATGTCACGCGATGTAATGGAGTCCTTGTAGCTTGCTACGACTCGTCTACATTCGCTCGTGACCGACACCTGCTTTGCTGGGTCATGTATGCCTGTCCCTGTGCGGAACTGCCACTTTGGTTTATGACTAGACATGTCGATCCGGGTTCTTTGTCATTGGATTGCTAGCGACACAATTGCATACGTGAGTCAAAAGGCGCAAACGGTCCCGGCTAAGGTAAGGCTGCAGCCGTGGGGTTAACCGTGCGTGAGACCGCAAAGGGATGCGATGTGTTACAGGCTGGATACCAATGGCTTAAGATCGGGGTCCCGACACAACAACAACAACAAAGTAGAACAACAAGAAGACGACAACAACAACAATAGCACCACCACCACCACCACCACCAACAACAACAACACCAGCAACAACAACAACAACAACAACAACAACAACAACGACGACAACAACAACGATAACGACAACAACAACAACAATGAGAACGACAATGATGACTACAACAACAACAACAGAAGCAGCAGCAACAACAAGAACAACGACGACGATGAAAACGACAATGACTACGATGACGACGACGACAACGACGATAACAACGACAATGACGAGAACAACAACAACAACGACAACAACAACAACAACGACAACAACAACTACTACTACGACTACTAGTACTACTACTACAACAACAACAACGAAGACAAGAATGACGATGACAATGATGATGACGACGACGACGGCGACAACAAGAACAACAACAACAACACCAATAACAACAACAACAAGAACAAGAACGACGACGAGAACAAGGATAAGGACGACAACGATGTCGATGACAACGACGACTACGAACACGACGATGACAACCACAACAACAACAATAGGCACAACAAAAACAACAACAACAACAACAACAACAAAAACAACAGCTGCAACAACAATAACAACAACAACAACAACGACAACATCAACAACAATAACAGCAGCAACAACAACAATAACAACAACAACAACAACAACAACAATAACAACAAAAACAACAGCAACAACATCAAAAACAACGACAGCAACAACAACAACAAAAACAACAACAACAACAACAACTACTACTACTACTACTACCGCTACTACTAGTACTCCTGCTACAACAACAAGAACGAAGACGAGAATGACGATGACAATGATGATGACGAGGACGACGACGACAACAACAACAACAACATAAACACCAATAACAACAACAGCAACAACAAGAACGACGACGACAACAAGGACAAGGACGACAACGATGTCGATGAAGACGACGACTACGAAAACGACTATGACAACCACAACAACAATAGGCACAACAAAAACAACAACAACAACAACAACAGCAACAATAACAACAACAACAACAACAACGACGACGACGACGATGATGACGACGACAGTGACGAAAACAAGAACAACAACGAGAACAACCACAATCACGACAACAACAATAACAACGATAACAACGTCAACAACGTCAAAAGCGGCATCAATGACAACAAGAACAAGAACAACAACAACAACAACGAGAACAACGATATCAACGACAACAACAAGAAGAACAGAAACAATAACAAGAACAACAAGAGCAACAATAAGAACAATAAAAACAACAACATGGAAAGCGAAGACGACGACGACGACAACAACAACAACAACAACAACAACAACAACAACAACGATGACGAAAACAATAACGACGACAATGAAGACGATGACAACGATGATGATGATGACGACGATGATGACGACGACGACGACGACGATAATAATAATAACGACAACCACGACGACGAGAATGAAGACGATGACGACGATGATGACAATGACGACGACGAAAACAACGACAACAACAACAACAACAACAACAACAACAACAACAACAACAACAACAACAACATAAACAACAACAATAACAACAACAACTAAGACGACAATGACAACGACAACAACAACAATGACGACGACGATGATGAAGGCGACGACGACGACAACAAGAACATCATCATCAACAACAACAACAACAACGAGGACGACGACGACGACGAGGGCGACAACGACGAGGACAACAACATCAAAACAACAACAATGACATCAGCAACAACAACAGCGCCAACTACAACAATCGCAACGACGACGATGACAACGACGACGACAATGACGACGACTACTACTACTACGATGACGACAACTATGACAACAACGACAATGACGGGAACAACGACAATAACGATAACAACAACGACGACGATAATAGCAACAACAACGACAGCAACGAGAACAGCAACAAGAACAACAACAATAACAACAACAACAAAATAACGACGACAAGAACGACAATGACGAGAAAAATAACGACGACGACAACAACGACGACAAAAATAACGACGACGACGACGACGAAAAGAATGATAAGAACACAATGACAACAGCGACATTAACGCAACAGCGACAACAACAACATCATCAACAACAACAACCACAACAACAACGAAGACGATGACAACGACAACAACAACAACAACAACAAGAACAAGAACAACAACAAGAACAACAACAACAACCACAACAACAACAAAGACGATGACAACGATGACAACAACAACAACAACAACAACAACCACAACCACACCACCACCACCAGCACCACCACCACCAACAACAACAACAACAACAACAACAACAACAACCACAACAACCGCAACAACAATAACAACAACAAGAATAGCAACAACAATAAAACAACAACACCGACGATGACGACGA